>NW_010538013.1:0-7695 GCF_000687285.1 Phaethon lepturus | reverse complement strand
GAGGGCGGGCTGACCTTCGGTCTGGCTGGGACCGGGACCGCGGGCCGGGGCCTCCGGCTGTGAGCCCTGGTGGGCCGCAGCTCTGGGAACCCCGACGGGCGGTGCTGCGGGGGAACGTCTGCTGCACCTGCTTCAGACATTGCTCGAATAACGCTGTTCAAGTGCAAATTTACTTGCTCGTGTCTCTCCTCAGCGTGTTGGCTACTTGTTTTCACTAACTTAACCTTTGCTACTTCTAGGCCCTAGAGAAACTCCATTTACACGGCGTTAGTGGAGACCTGAACCTCCAAAATCACAGAGAACGCCCGCCCAGTCACCAGAAAGAGGAGCAGTCCTGGCACAAAAGCTTCATTGCAGTTTAGCCATTGAAGAGCCTAAACCTGATTTCACCAAGTCCGTTATATATTGCCCACAGTCATGGAGGAATTTGGGTTTAACAGGGTTAACAGGAGGTACTGATCCTGTGTCTCATCGGAGGTGTCACTTTTATTGGTGGCACTCGCAAGACCCTTCTTTCTCCTTTATGACAGTATTTCTTTCTGGATCTGCTTCCTGTGCCTCCTGTTTCTGGCCCTGAATGGAAAAAGGATGATCACAGATGACCTGCTGTGCCCATTTGTCCTCCTGAAGGCAAACATTCTGGAGGGTGCCTGTGTGCAACATCCTGCCAGAATTTTAAAGCCTAAAACTCATGTTCTTCTGTGTGCAGGCTCAAGGAAACTGTTACAGAACCCTGCGCAATGAAAGAAACTGCTCTTCAATACTTGGAATTTTCCTCAGCCTTATCATTGAGAAGCAAGGGAACACTATGTAGTTCTTAAAAAACAGACTAATTACCTTTAAAAAGTGAAAAAAGTGCTGTTAAAAAACCCAGCCTATTTTAAATAGCTACCAAAAACTCAAGAATTTTCAGTCTTACTGCAAATTAGCAAATGTAAATCAGAATAATGTCTATTTATCTTCAAACAAAGACTTCCCTTGAAATAACTACAGCTGCTGACTAATTCTCCACCAAGAACCTGAGGATGAAACTACCCTTACGTGAAACCAAACTATAACCTGAGAGAGAGGCAGAAATTTGTTAAGATGGAAAAATTAATACTGTTTCAGCTTTCTACAGTTCTCCTAGTTACAAAAAAGTATAATCAGTTCATATGTTTGTAATCCGAGATTTTTAAACCAAGGATGGAAATCTCTTCAATTTTATGGAAACTTTACTAAAATAAAATTATTTTAAAGAACAAATTTCACTATAAGTAATTGTTTTAAGTTACATAATCCATCAGTGTTTTAAAGTGGAACAGGACTACATAAATCTCCATGCTGACGGTATTTCAAATATTCTAGAACGGTAATAAAAATTTGTTGTAGAACTTTTATTTTCTCTTTTTAATACCATCTGCCAAAAATCTTTCTATAAGCCAATTAAAACAAGAAAGGATTTTTAAAAGATAATTAATCGGAGGGCAAACACAGAACAAAGCTGAAACAAAGGATTTTGGATGCAAACACCAAAGTGAGTTTTCCAAAGTGTCCGTCTGAGGCTGCAGGCCTTAGACAAATAAACTGTTTTCAAAAATAATATCCCAGAAGAACTGCTGTCTACAGCTGCCTGGATGCATAGCAACTGTGAAAATCAGGTCACCTGTCTAGTCCCAAACTCCTTATTTGCTTTTCACCTGTGGCCATATTACCCAGACAGAGCAGCGCAGAAGCACAGAAGTTACTGCATGCATGTAGAAACCTTCCAGAACACCACAGCTTTCCAAGCTAGGGAACTAAACTAAAATTTACCTAGATTTGGCACAATTTAATTGGCTAAATCTAACATACGTTCTAAAAAACTGAAACGAACTGTTTTTAGAAAAGTGCTGTTCTGCGTGTGGATTTTCTTCCTAGTTCAAAAGCAACTTTGTACCTGAAGCCCTAAAAAACATGCAAGTCCAGACCACCATCTGTTATAAAATGGTTAGTCCCATGTATTTTTAGTATTTTTGGTGTATTTTTAGCCTTAGTTCCTAAGACAGAGCTTATGTCCCCAGGTTGTCTGTGTGCTGTCCTTCTGTCAGGCAATACCATGATACTTTCTCCACCCAGTAGTAGTTCTTGACCTGTAGCTTAATTTCAGCCAATTTTGACTGAAGAAAGATGTCAAGATACTGAAGTTCCAACAAGTTTCATGAAGGTCAGCAGCTCCGGGGTGGTAAGACCCTGTGAACATCCTGCTTCCCTCCACCCTTGGCCCCAGGCAGATGTTTAGGGATGAGTTCAGCACACCAGAGCTGCAACACTGACACACTTGCACAGGGCACCAGCCTTTGTGTAAAACCAGGCCATGTAGTTTAACTGATCTTTTGGGAAATTTTGAACTTGGACAGTATTTTTGTGGCATATTAGAAAAGTTAGCTTATTATTGAGCAATTGTGTTCAATGGGTGAGAGAACCATTACATTGTAATGGATGCATGCTCTTTCCAGCCAAGATGTAGCTTAATTTACTGGTGTTTTAATTTCTGTACGGAAGGCATTGGTATTTTACAATTGACAGAAAATTCTTTAGCTGTAATAATTCTGCAAATTTGCTTTTGTGGTATGCTGTTCTTTCTGAAATGCGCCCCCCCCCGCCCCCGCAACTAGAGATTAATCTACTGCTTGTAACGAATACAGAAACTTTTAATATGTTAGTAACACTTCATGCGTATTATTTCAGCAGTTGTCTTGTAAGCATATAATCAAACCTTGTTAATAAATCACCAAATATTGTGAAAGCTTGAATACTTCTGACCAGACTTGCAACCAGCCTGCCAGAAATCACACTGTTCTGTCAAGTTGTATTGAATTCTCCTGAACCTTCTGCTATAAAAATAAACAAAATTATGTCTTACCTTAAAGGGAAGGGAAGACTTGTCAATATTCTCTGCTGCTCTTGCCCTGAACAATTGTCTGGTGCCCTTAATGAAAAATTAATAAATTGGAGTTAAAAGGAGATGGGTAATAGCACACTGCTCTCTTCTGTTTTCTTCAAATAAAGATACAGTGCTTAGCATAGTTCCCAAAGGAGAACAGTTATTGTAGCTGCTCTGTCTTCACGTCTGTGTGTGTGCATGTTAACTGTACCTCTGCATCCACTCTAGTATTTTTGAATCTTTAGCCAATCTCAGTCAAATTCAACAGAGACATTAACTTCTGACAAGTTTCTTTGAATTAGTTGATCTTTTAAAGGAGAAAGCCCTGAATTAGTGCCCCCACTATGGGGAAGATTGCACAACTAAGAATCCATTCAGGAGAAAAGCATTTTGCAAGGACAGGAAAAGGTAAAGCAGAGCTTACGCGTTATTAGATGTGAGGGAACTGAACTAGAAGATATAACCTGATAGGAAACCTGGCTTCATTAATTCAACTGCACACACAACCATCTGTTTATTTATTTAGAGTGTTGGTAGGATCCAGTGCTGCAATTTCAGCTAAGTACAAATGGTGACTGATGCCACAGCATTTAAAAAAGAAGGAAAAAAAAAAGGTGCACGCTGTTCCTGCTTCTTTGCGTTTGTCTTCATCTAACCAGGAAGCTCAAGGACATTATCAACATTTATTTATGTAAGCTACGTTAATTTTTTAGTCCAAGGTACATGATTCGATTTCTTTGATCTAAGAGATGAGAGCTGGCAGCCCAAATTGTGTATGTTGTGTTGACAACAATAGTAATAAATACTTAAGGCTACATTAGATGTAATTTTGCAGTGCTGCATGATACCTTCACAAAGAGAAACAGTCCTGAGAGTGTCTGGGTATACTCCAAAGAGGAAAAATATATGCGTAGTCATAAAAAAACATAAGAGTATATGTATATAAATGCGTAGTTTACATATATATGTATGTATATATTCCTTGCGAGTCAAAATTCAAAGAGAGAGTTGAACTCTTTATATATGTGTGTGGGTACACATGCATTGCACATCACCCCATGTATTTTCTTCTATTTAATAAGTGTCTTTTTTTTTTTTCAGCTTCCCTGTCAATATGCTATTTCAGAGCATATTAAAGTATTTTAAAGAGTTTTACCATTTCCACCTGCAAATGACAGACTGCCCCTTCCTGAAGTCCACAGATTGTTCCCTCTGGCAAATGTCACCTAATACATGGCTCGTAACATGTCTGCAATTTCACATTTAAAAAAACCTTTCATCCAGGTGATGTGGTGTGTTCTTCCATCATTTCTGCCCCTGTTCTGTACTAGTACTTGTGAGCTTGTCAAAAATTTCCCTTCTGATTTTAACTTTCCATCTAGGCTGCTAAGGCTATGTGTATGTTAGCAAGCAGTGGGGACTGACAGGCATGAGTCTGTAAGGCAAAGCAGCTGGTGCTGAGGCCATGGCATCCATGTGGTGCCCCAGGATAACTTTTGATTAGTTCCAGTCTGATCACAGGGACCACGTGCCCATTTGTGGCTGCAGTGCCTTGGGTGTGCTTCTGTAATGGATCTCCCCAAAGCGCAACTCGTGTGCCCCCAAGCCTGCCCCATGGAGTGAAGCAAAGCTTGCCAGGCTGGGACTATCGGGAGATTTGCCGCAGAAGTGCACACCTAACCCAACCCAAATCATTACTCTATACATACATATTTACACTAGGAGGTTTTGGTGTGGGTTACACAGTTGTTCAGGTAGGACGGAGTGAATGCAGGGTGGGAGGTCACCTCTCCCCCAGCAGTTACTGCATACTGACAAAGGGGCTCCTCCTTCATTGTAGGATCATTTTTGGACAATGACAATTGATAAATGCAGCAAAATGCAGGAGGAAAATTGGTGAAACCAGGAGAGTTAAGAGGAAGCAGAGAGAAACTCCTAATCAGTTACAAGATTTTTGCTATATACAATAAGAAGACAGGATTTCTACCGTATTCAATGCACACACACACACAAATATATTTACATACATGGCATTTTAGTTTGGCAGATTGTTTCAAGTCTCCTGATAGCTTTTTCAGCAGGAGGCAGGTCTGTTAAAGTAAAACGTAAATGTGTATTTTATTATTTTAATTGCTGTTTGCACCCAGTCCTGGTGTCTAAGAAGCTTCTCCTCTGATTCTGAGCTGCAGGTACCTGAAGACTAAAAAGTAAATAAACCAGGCAGCCTTTCTGAATTTTGGTGAGCTGGGCTCACAAGCCTCTTGCTCATTCATAATTCCAGTGCTGCTACCTTGTGGGAAAAAAAGGCTGCAGCAACTTCAACACCAAGTTAGCCCTCGTGTAAAAGAGGGTATTAATTGTCAAGAATGGTAACGATGGCCTTTTTAATGTTTGCATGTTTTCATTGTGGGGTTTTTTCCCCCCTAATTTAGAAATATTTCACCCAGCCTGTGTTAGTGTGATTAAACCAGTAGGTTGTATGGGGAATCACTATTCAGTGTGGTCCCAATGGGGATTTGGGCTCTTTTACTGACTAGAATTTTGTACTGTATTTTAGCAGAAGTAACAAAATCCCTCCCAATACGTTCTGGAGCATAAACAGTACTGCTGCCTGTGAAAGCACTGGAAAAACTTCTTCTATTGCCACTTCTTACAGACGCTATTTAAAGCTGCTACACAGTTACTCAGTATGTAGTTTCGAAAATCCAAATCTAATGAACAGCTAGAAAAGCATCTCAGGCAACTTTACACTATTTCTCTTAAACAGGCAGATTTTTGGTCAGAGTAGTTGTTCTAGAAGCATTTTCATTGTCATGTGCTTTTCTATTCAAACTGAAATACTGGTTATTTCTGAGAACAGAGTAAGATTCCAGCCTTAAGAAGAAATTGTACCAAAAACTGAAACATGTTTTTCTGTTTTCTTGTTTTGTTTTCCAACTTTCAAAAGCACGTGCAGGCTTGTACGTCAACAGGCACATAAAATACTTGATAAACTTCTATTCCATACTGATATAATATACTTTAGCAAGTTACTAAGCAGTTTTTCAAGATCATCTATGTTCATAAAGGAGGTACTTTGTGTTTTACTCAATCATCTTGGATTGGAAAAGCAGGACTTCAGCAAGCAAAACACCTAGAAAACTCAAAGACAGAAATGGAAGAGCTTGTCCCAGAGCTGGCAAAATTAAAAATAATGTGAAGGCAATTTGATTAAGTTATTTTCATTTCAATGGGATTGTGTCTCTCACTTTTTAAATAGAATGGGGGTGTAAAGGTTGGTTTGGTCATACAGTTATTTCAAAGGCAGAAAACAATTTCCATAAGTATTATAATGGCAAAACATGGTATATCTTCCAGATGCAAACCAATCCTTTTTGACACTTATATTTTTTTAAAAATATTTTTTCATTTAGAATGCTTTTAAAGTAGTTTATAGATCTGCATTCCTCACACACCTGAAAGTTGTACTGAGCAAGAAGTTTGAAGTAAGGATGAAATCTAGCACTACACTCTGAACAAGTCTGATAGACATCAAGAATTGCTCTGAAGAGCAAACAGTTTGTGAGGCAGCAAATGATGTAGGTAAGGTATCGATTTCACTATTTTGCATCAGATCCTGATTCAAAAATGTAGAAAGAATGCTAAAAAATGTACTTAAATTTTTTAACTTTCTCCCAAATGAGGGTGCAAATGGAATTTGTAAATGTGCAGAATAGGAAACCTGTTTGATCTCAGGGTACTCGCTATTCATTTGTGCTAGGCTGCAAACTAATGTTGGGCAACAATATTGAAATCTTCTTTGATTTTTTTTTATCAAAACCAGCATCGTGCCAGTATTAAGTGTCATGATGCAATTATACCTTTGGACCATGATGTTTGGAACTGCTGATGTGGGCTTGCAAGTGGGAAACTGGAGGGCAAGGTGGGCCCGCACAGCAATGAGCAGCACCAGGCTAGGGAGGTCAGGCCACAAGGCAGGGACTGGTTGGCTCCAAGGCAACACATAAATCAAACACCTCCCCGTGACCAGCCTTGGCTCCTTTCGTCCCTGACAGCGAACCTTTTGCAGGGGTAGTTTGAGGCACACGTGGCCCACACGATTTCCCCAAGGCCACACAACGTCCTGGGGCTGACACCTCCCTCACAACCACACTGCACCCCGCCCGCTGGCTCTTCACCCCAAACTCTGCCACCACCAAAACGCACAACAAACCACCAGCTCCTGGTGAGGGGTGCTGGTCCCAGAGATCCGGGCCTGGCTGGTGAGCCAAGCACAGGTGGCAAGATGGCTACCCACATGCTGTGCAGGGAGGCAGGGGGAAGAGCTGCCAGTGCTAAAGCAAGTACTTGGCACAAAAGCAAATGGGTGCATGCTAGCCATGGGCAGGCAGAGGCTGGAAACGAGAACCATCAGCGGAGCTGGGTTACAAAACAGCCTGGCAATCAAGTGTGAAATGCAGCAACACTGCCTGGTTTTCAGAGGGAGCGTGACCCATGGGAGAACAGAGGCATGTAATGTGCCTCCCTCAGACAGCAGAGCCCGTGGGCCCCGGGTCCTTTTCAAGCTTTACACCATATATTGTACGGTACATGCTTCCAGGGCAGGATGAGCAGAGCGCCCTCCGTGGTAACCCAGGTGCCCGGGCCTCTCCCCACACACAACAGGCGGCTGCTCTCGGAAACGCTCTGGGCCCGAGCAAAGGCTCACCCTCCTCGCCCTGACATGGCCGCAAGGCCACTTAGAAGTGACGCGGGTTATTGCCACCTCAGAGACATCCCCCTGCCGCCTC
>NW_010538012.1:0-3083 GCF_000687285.1 Phaethon lepturus | reverse complement strand
TGCTGCTGCGCCCGGGCCCCGCGGGCTGCGAAAGCGCCGCGGCTGAGCAGTGTGGCACACAGATAAACGGCGTTCGGGTCCTTCTCGGATCATGATGGATTATTTGGTCGTAACAAGCATATTATCCTTGCTTAATGAATGGAACATGCCATTTCTTCCTAGCCATTGTCAGGCTAGTACATGATGCAGTACAATTAGCAGAGGTTCTCATTTAATTACCTAGCATAATAGGACCTGAAATGCTGAAATTCAATCTTTCATATAACTACTGCTTTTCAACACTCCCCTAGGCTAATGAGGATAATGTTCCAACCTAATGCATATTATTTATAAGGAAAACATTGCAGAACAAATATGGGCATACAGGAGTATAATACTTCAAATTGCTCTAGGAGCTGTTTGATTACTGTGGCCAATAACTGTTGTAAATTAGTGAAGATGCAATTAAATAGTCCTAGTTAAAAATTAATAATAGGAGTAGGAACTTTTGTTACTTCTGCCTGTTTTTTTTTCCCCAACCAAATGAAAGAAACTGACAACAAATACATTTGCAGTGCCATTTTAGACACAGCTGTGTTTTTAATAATAAGAATGCTGACTCTTGCAGGTGTCAGGACAGATTAAAAAAAACCCACCAAAAACAGAACTAAAGAAGTATTAAAGAAACAATTTAGGCATCTAATGGATTAAGACAGCCATCTAAACAGATTCTGAGGAGCATATGCACATGCTGCAGAAACTGTTGCAGCCTCTTGGCACTTCTGAAGATCCCACAGACTTTCTTCTCTATTTTGATTTGCCTGTTAACTTTCAAAAACATCCTCCAAAAAAAGTGCCTAAATCAAATCATAAAATGAAACATTTGTAGAACTAAGTCATACCTTATGACAGTCTCCAGAAAATGAAAAATTTCCAAAATTCACTTCACTCTACAGTGTTCACTGTTCAGCCTTTTTATTATACGTTAATTAATTAGTAGGCATGAAACAGGCTATGAAGTTCTTCTACCAGGACATTCCAGTTCTCTGCAGAAATACTGAAATCACCTCAGATACTACTCTCATATCTTGGAGCTTGTGTTAGATGGCCTCCAAAGGTCTCTTTCAATGTAAACTTACTCTATGATTCTATCTCATTATTTATGTGAACCTGAACATCACCAAGTTACTTTATGAGAAGAAGAACAAAAAGAAAACAGTGATAACTGCCCATGCTGAGCTCTCAGTAGATACGTCTTCAGACTCATTTACATGAATGTCAGGGCAGAAACAGGAGGAACCTGGTTGTATTTTGATTTGCAATTGTCTCCAATCCCATAGAAATTACTGGCATTGAGGGTAGGAGGTTATAGTAAGGGAAGAACTTAAGCCGAGAAGCTTTAGAGAAGCAGGTCTTTGGATCAGTGGACTACAATCAGCCCTGAACATTTCTTGCAGAAACAACCATCACTGTCACAGTTATGAGACTTTTGATTAAAAATGAAAGGCAGTATGACTCTACAGATGAGCCACCAACTTTTTATTATGTTTCCATTAAATATTTGTGGTCTGAAGACCACAGTTCAGCAGCATCTGACATCCACAGTGTTAGGACGTACACTTGATAACACCCCCTGAGATCAATAGGAACTCATGAGGGAGTGTGTAAGTCTGTCTGCTCTCCCCTCCTTAGTGGCAGATACATCAAACTTTGTGGTTACAAAAAGCAGCCCAATTTCCTGAAGTGGTGTTGTATTTAGATTGAGCAGATCAAGGCAGAAAGATCTCCACATAACTCTTCTGTCAGTGCTCACTGCTTTTTTGAACATTTTTGCCAACCAGAGTTAGTAGAAAAGAAACTTAAAGATGCCCAAAGAGAAATAGATCGAACTTCTAGCTCCATGGCTAATCTTTGATGTTCTTGGCTGCATCCATTCAGCAAATTATAAGACTTCTAACTGATAGTTTAATAGAACCCATGTGCAAAGCAGACATGCTTGTTTAACCTGTGAATGTCAACCGTAAATCACACTATCGGAACAGGAGGACTTTTGGCTGTAGTACCAAGATGGAAATTTGGCATTTTAGGCTGAGAATTGTCTTTCCATTGACTGATCACTCATACAGTTAATGCCAGAAATAATAGATTGTACATGAAGTCATTTTTGTCTGCTAACCCAAAAAGGAGCCTTATAAAGACTCATGGATGAGCTTTTTTAAGCTTCCTTGATTTTACTGTCTGCTCAAAAATCTAGACTTAAGGCTGACATAATGATTTATATAATATCAGGTGTGTCATTCCCCCTCCCCTCCTGTCCCCCAATTCACAAAGTAGGAATTGTCCAAATTTCCACAACTGCATTCACACATGTATTAACCTAAATTCAAACTGCTCAATGAGGCAACCTTACTTTTTGCCTACATTGCCATCAGAAGTAGCTACAGGGTAATAACAGTTAACAGGTATATTTTGGTTTGCAGTAGAGATGATTAAATGGCATAAATAATGAATAATAATGTAAAGGAAAAACAAGAATTTCATTAATTTTTTAATTAAAGCAAGGCCAAAGACATAGCCGATACAATTGCAAGAGAGCGATTTAAAAATTGCCCTTATGAACAGGAGCTATGTCTGTAGAACTCCTTACCACAGACACTATTAGGGGAAGAGATTAGTAGTATTAAAAAAATACAGGAGATTTATATTGACAACATCTGAAATTACAACAGTAGCATCTTCAGAAATTTTATAAGCCCTCATTCATGAGTGTATTAGTCCCCTTTTAACCAAATCAATTAAGGAACTCTATTTTTTGGAATTTTTCTTGTAACAATATACAGCTATTCCTCATGCCTTACTTTGAAGCAGACACGAGATGGTATATCAGAAGAACTTCCTAGGTTCATAATAACTAAAAAAAATGTTTCATTAAAAATAACAAAAAAAATCCTGGGCTTTTAATAGCTAATTTCATTTGTAAATCTAACATTTAATTGAATCAGTAGTCAACTGTATTAATCTGAATCCCTTGCTGCAACTGCTTCTAAGAGGGTTGAACATGTGAGAGCTTTTGCTACTCTTTTCTAATTTTATTATGAGACTTC
>NW_010538011.1:3532-5477 GCF_000687285.1 Phaethon lepturus | reverse complement strand
GTGATTCTGTGATTCTGTGATTCTGTGGTTGCTGACGGTCAGACTTGACACTTGCGACCACTCTGTAGCTGATCCTTGTTTCCTTCACGGTCTTTCCTTATAAACTTTGCCTGCTTTCCTGTTAAGCTCTCAAGCACATTTTCATCTAATGAATGTGAGTGACAGGTACACTCAGGTGTCAGGTGTAAAATACAGAGGCTGGGTGAAGTTCTCGGGGAAAATGGCAAGCCCTCTTTGGCATTTGTCCTGTGCTGCAGGGACAGCGTGACACACACTTAAGCCCCCGAGAGGTGCATCTTGGAGATACTAGTAATCCTAAGCTAGTTGCATGGGTTTGTGGATAGCCTTTGCCGAGCAATGTGATGGTAGACTGAGATACTTTCATGTTTTGTTGCAGTATCTCAACAACCGCATTGGCTTGTTCCATTAAAAAAAAAAAATAAAGCTGCTAGGTTCTTAAAATGGAAAGTGCATCTTTGTTCATGTGGTAAAACAGCAAGCTGAAGGCTTGCTCTGCCTGTACACAGCTGTAATTTATGCTTCTGCTCTCGTAAGGGGTCTGCTTGCCCTTGATGCGTGTGCGTAAGTCCCATTAACGTTAATAAGAGCTGAACGCAAGCATTAGCTGACGCCGAATTCCCTAAATGCTGCCTTCAGTTCGAAAGCCAAGATTTGGTCCCTGCCGCCGCGGCTGATCAGCTCCTGGCCGCCCAGAGCTGCTCCCCCTCCTCTCTGGCCGCGGCGGGGGCACTGCTGCCGTCCCCCCTTACGCAGGCTGAGGGCTGCGCACAGGGGTGGCTGCTGGGGGGGTCCGGCTTCCTCGGAAAAGCACTGGCTGTGCCAGCACGGGAAAGAGATTCATCAGCGAGGGATGTTTTCTGCTTAGCTGACGCTGTAACGAGCTCAAGTCCCTGGGTGGAGAAAAGAGGGGTGACAGGAGGAGATGGGGAGAGGGGAGGGGAACAACTTGTTTCAGGCAACAAATCAGTCGCTAACTCTGATCCAAAGCCATTTGCACAGATGATGTTGGCCCGGGGTGGGTTGGAAATACAAGGCATTCTGTAGACAGCTGCCCAAGGGAATGCTAATTAGCTGGCAGGCAATTAATAATTAATCAGACTTTTGTTCATTGTGAAGACAGTGTTTTCTTTGGCAGCTTCATAACGTTCTGAGTTTGCCTTGCTTTTCTTTCGCAGGCTGATATCATCATGCTGGAACTAGGTTTTGCGGCAACATGCTTCTCCCTCCCTCTGGCATCCAGCTCGCGCTGTCCACATGTGCAGCCTGGGCCACGACCTCGGCACTTGGCTGGGCTCTGACGTCCCATTTAACAGTCAAGGGCTGGAAAGGGAGTTGCTGGTGTGCTATTTTTAACCAGCTGGACAGTTAAATAATTCAGATGCAGACACACACAGAGTGGTCTGGGCTGCGCCTGAGATTGGAGCGGGGAGAAGAGCCCTGTATCGCCCCGCTAGGCTCGCCTGACCTTACCGAGCACGGGTTCCCAGGCTCTTTAACACCAACACAAAACAAAAACCAAGCCTCCAGGAGTGAAATCCCTGCCCCACTGATGTCAGTGGGACTCCTGGCTCTGGCTGCGTCACAGCCTGATCACACTTAGCTGCAAGGCACGAACTGTTCAGTATTTCCTTGCTTTCTAATGCTTCAGAGCCCTTTTTTCCATGACAATAAAACCCAGTTATGGTGTGAGTAGGAGTCCAGAATGGGGAATGTCAAAACTTCTGGGGAAAACAGGAGTTATTTCAAGAAAGCTCTTTAGAAATCGGAGACTCTGCGTATGGCTACTCCCCTTAATTGTTGCACAGAAAACCAGCACATCCCTCCTGCGCAGCCCAATCCTCTCCCCAGCTGTCCTGTGGGGTGCTTCGCAGCCCACCGAACAGCCACCCCTCTCAGACAGGGGTGCCCGGGAGAGCACACGCCA
>NW_010538011.1:0-3501 GCF_000687285.1 Phaethon lepturus | reverse complement strand
TCCCCCAAACAGCCTTCGTCTGGCGTACCAGGGTCGGTGCTTTCAGAGGAAGCCTGGGACAGTGGCTTGGCTCCGAAAGACATGAGAAGGGCGTTCACAGCTGGAGCTGATCTGTAGCGCAACAGCAGTGTCAGCGCGTTATTGAAGGGCAAACAAAACCAGTGGTCACCTGCTCCCAACTTGGGCAATTGGGCATTTTCTAATTTTTGCTCACTAAACAGGTGGAGCTATTTACTTCTTTAATTTATTAAGGACACATACATTTCCCTGAATATTTTTTACACTCTCCAATGGCTAAAATGAAAAGATTTACTACCATTGAAAATTGATTTGACCATAAATTACCTAGCCTGGTCTGCAGATGCCTTTATGATTATTATACTCAAATTTCATGATATCAGTGTGGAATGGGGCGATACTAACCTTGTCTGAGAGATGGGGAAGTGCTGGAACAGGCTATAAGTCACCTGCCCATGTACTCAGAAAGTCTTTGATCCAGGAATTGCATGAGTCAAAGGCCTTGAACTTCTATAAATAAGCCCTTCTTGTGCTCTTGCCCTCTGCGTCCGCTTGCCTTCACCAATGGTTAATGCTTACTGTTTCCAAGAGACATACAAGCTGTTGTTTAATTTTGGGCAAACTTGATGGGGGGGTGTGTGTGAGGTTTTACGATTCAGAAAAGGTACTGCATTGTGTATGCAAAGAAGACCCTGTTAAACCCTTGTCCATCAAAGAAAAGGCACGAACTCAGTCTTTTAGGCATGAGGCAATCCACAGAGGAGCTCAACTTTGAAAGACAAATGCACAGTAAACCAGGCTTCACCGATTCTGCCGTTAATAGGACTGCTTGTTTCCTTTGATTCCTGTGTGTTAGCTCAGCTGTGTTTTGGGACTGAACAAGATCTTTCCACTAGTTCAACTTCAAACACGTGGTAAATGACTCTGTGCCTGGAGCACCCCGGGCTCCCGGGTGGTCTCTGTGCAGGCTGGGGCTGCGTCTGCTGCTGAGGTCAGGCGAGATGTGACTCCTCCGTCCTGGCGTGGTCAGCGCCCGTGTCGTCAGGAAGCTAATCCCTGTGAGGAGGAGGAGGAGGAGGATATGAGTCCCTTGTGCATTCCAGGTTTGAGGTTCTCCCTGTGTCGACACGTCACAAATCGTGACATTTGTTAATGGAGGCATGTGAAAGTCCCGTTAGAAGAATGCGGATTGTGATGACCCTCGGTGGCCTTAATGAATCACTTGTGGCCGGGGTGACTCAGCCAAACCATCCTGGCAGCCAGCAGCAGGTCAGAGCAGGTCTAGCGAAGGCAGAGGCTTGACAGCACGGATGGGTAGTGTGTGCGAAGAGCATAGCGGTTTTTTAAAGGCCAGCTGTAGCCCGTGCTCGGTCTGCACATTTCTGAAAGCCCATTAGTGGAACGCCAGTAAGGAAAGCGAATTTGGCACCAGAGATGTATTTTCCTAGCCAAAAGTGTAGGCAAGTGGGTGGGAAGGCTGAACTTCCAGACTTCATATTTGCAAATGGAACTGAGAGTGCACTTGAAAAACGCGACCTTAGGTTTACCAAATCCCACTTCTTTTTCTACAACCGTGTGATGTCTGCCTGCCCTTCCTTCTGAGCCGCGAGAGGCCGTTCCCCTGGGAGGCAAACGCCCTGCCTGGTTGAGAGTGCGTGCAAAATAGGATGCTATGCCCTGTACAGTGCAGAAGTTCAATTTTCAGATAATATGGAATTGGGATGTCTTATCTAATACTGCTGGCAGACACTCCCGAGAGTCTGCGCAGCAAAATTCACCTGCTTAGTATGGCGAATTTAAATCACTGGCAAAACTCTCCTGTGCAGAACCTCATTCTGGACTAAAGTCCTTGAGTAATTATTCTGTAATAAAGTCACTTAAATTTTAGAATAGACTGTCCATGTGGAGAAGTTACACAGGCACAGCTATAACAGGATAATTATTCTGTTATAGCTATGTCAGTCAATTTCTTAAGGCCTCAGTCACATGGGAAAGTTGAAATTATGTATTTTTACAGTCTCCAGCAACTCTTTATTTTTTCATGTCCATTAGTGATTGGCTAATGCTGAATGATGGTGGAAATTCTCCAGGACAAAGACAGCGCTCTCAATTTTCTTGTGGTTATCAAAGGAATTGGGATCTAGCCTGTTAAAGCTAATATGTAATGAGCTGGATGTGATTGGGGGTTTATAGCTGAACTGCCTGGGAAGTAGGAAGCCACTGTTTACTAAATTCAACTGAAATAGCTGAAACAGAGAAATTTGTAGAGAAGGTCCTTATTTATGTGGTAAGAATCCTCAAGATTTTCAAAGAGCACACACTAAAACAGATGAGGATACAAAATTCCCTTATTCCCACACAGTACTGGCAGTTTGGTATTCAACATAGAACTTTATGACTAAGTTTACCAATTTTGGGGGTGTCCGAAATAGTTCAGTTCCCAAGTAAGTTGTTGCAAGGTCTATGCATTATGATGCATTATTAATTGTGGTGGAAATAATACTTTAGGATAAAACTGCACCTGTCAAAGGGCAATGGCATATATGAGATTTCTATGGAGATATGCCTGAGCTAGCTCGAGTCTGGAGATTAAAACATAGTAGGAACTCAGAGCCTGGATCCCCTCAGAGCTGCCTAGATATCGCAAACAGGGGCCAACTGAACTTATCGCCGTCGTGTTTGAATCTAAATTGAAGAGTTACCAGAACAGGGAAGGCAAAAAATCTCCATGCACGTGAACGCGCTGTGTAGTTCCTGCATGCCAGTCTGGGCACACAGCAAGCTGCCTGGGGAGCTAAGGCTTCTGTACGAGGAAGCAGACCCGATATCTGCTTCATCGAAAAGTATGACTCAAAATGAAACCTGCCTATAGTTGTCAGCTGTCTGACAGCAAAATGTTACCTAATTACACGTATAACTTCTCCCTTCTTAGAAAAGGAAAAAGGATTGGGTTTGAGGTAGAGGATGCCAACACGCACGTCCAAGTGGATGTACCAGGCTGAGACATACACAAGGACGAGAACGGAGCGTGGTCTGCAGGGCCGTGTGTTGCATACACGGACGGCTTGTTGGTTCCAGCATCACCATGCCTGAAGGAAAGCTGACTCCAGCACTTCTTGCTGCCATGTGAGCCCTACTAGATCAGGTAGGGTACACACCCCACCCCCCCCCCACCCCCCCCAGTTTTGGTTTCAGTTTATCTCCATGTGCTCAGCTCTTCGGCTCTTTATCTGAATTTGGGTTTTGTACCCGTGGCTGGAGGGGAAGGCCCGTGCTGCAATGTATGTGCACAAGGATAAAAAAAGGACATCCACTTCCAGGGCTGCAATGCAAAGGCTTAATCATCTTTCAGAATAACCGGAGTTATAAACTGATGGGACATTTAAAACGTTATCTAGTTCCAAACATCAAGCATTCAAATTCTGCCTTAAGGGGACATTAGCTGATTGTCAAATCACAATGAGATTCTTATTGCTTTATTTT
>NW_010538010.1:0-1117 GCF_000687285.1 Phaethon lepturus | reverse complement strand
GCGTGGCCTCAGCGGGCACGGACGGGAGCCGTGTCCGTGATGGAGACAAACCGCAAGGCAGAGGCACAGGCGAGGATCTCTTTTGTCTCGGCCTCGTAAACAAGTGGGAAGGAGGAATGTGTCGCTGCCGATGAACTCGGAATTTTGCAGTGATCCGCCCGGCCACATCCCGGCTTTACCAGCAGCAGCGTCAACTGTCAAAATCAAATC
The DNA here is from genome assembly GCF_000687285.1 of Phaethon lepturus. Taxonomy (NCBI): domain Eukaryota; kingdom Metazoa; phylum Chordata; class Aves; order Phaethontiformes; family Phaethontidae; genus Phaethon; species Phaethon lepturus. Next base: position 907 of record NW_010538010.1, on the reverse strand, counting down.
TGATGCTAATAGCTTCGGTACTAAATAAAATGAGAGGCCAGATAACATCAGTGCTTGATAAATGGTAATGAGTGTCTAACCTAGGGGAACAGAAGGGCTGTGGGGCTCTTTAATTCAGTATTGAAAGGCTAGCTGGGCACTGCAGGCTCTAGCAGATGTTAGTATGTGTGTGTTTTGATTTTTGACTTGTATTGGACGTTTATTAGGCTAACCAGAGCCACCCCACGCATGGCCACTTGGTCCAGGCACCATCTGGCACAAGCAGGGCGGCGTGCAAGAATAGGGCCTCGCTTCGGTGCTGAGGATCCACAGGCAGCATCTACCATATGGACCCGGAGCTAATGTAGGTTAAAGCAAGACAAGCTGATCTCTGCTTTTCACAGCTCCGCCAAACCTCTCCGCCATCCTGGCGGCGTGCACCTTGGCGGCTGGGGAAGCGCTCCCACCTCCGCCTTCCCCAAAAGCTGGCAAAGTGGGGTGCAAGCTCCCCAGCCCGTTCAGCCACCCTTGGGGTGGCCGCTATTTTTTCCGAGTCAGACTTCGCACCTGGTTTCGCTCGTTCCCGACAGCGGCAGAACTCGCTCCGGCTCCCCACGTGTCACCGTCCCCCAAACCAAATACTTTCAGAAGCTCGAGTGAGTGGTGCAAAACTGACGTAAAATCCTCCTCGAAACTCCAGGGCATGATTGTGATTGCAGCTATAAAAAGAGCCCGTAATAAAATAATAACCGGGGAATATAATAAACCACCTGCTGCATGTTGACACACACGCACACCGGAGTTCAGATAAAAAAAAAAAAAATTCCATAAATGGCATCAAACAGCTGAGCCTGAAAGTCGACCGAGAGCAGCTGAGAAGCGCAACTCCCGCAAACTCTCTCCCGTGCCCGACGCGCCATCCCCCTCG
>NW_010538009.1:12073-23894 GCF_000687285.1 Phaethon lepturus | reverse complement strand
TTAATGATTCTGTGATTCTGTGAAATACAGAGATTTAAAAAAAAAAAAAGAAGAAAGTGTACCTACACTTGCATGGTCATTTTTGTATGCCCAATTTGTAAGCCTAAGTATGGCAGATATTGACAACTTATACATTGACAATTTAGACATATAATTGTGATAACTGTACACTGCAATCACATACCAATACTCATCCTTTCTCTGGAAATAGGGTTTAGTGCATGTGGAGGAGTATGCCCATATATCTTTACAAGTAGATGGTCCACATTATTGTAATTGCTGCCCAATTTGACACCTTGTATATGACTTTACTTTAGGAACATACTCAGCATTCAGAGTCTAGAAATAGTACACTTGGTGTGTTTAGTGTGCAACTGAAAGCTGAAGCATTGGCTATCCCTATTTACTCTTGACAAGCTATATAAATACTAGACATAGTCTTTAAATTCATTAATAGGTTACACATTAGGGATCCTCTTTTTTTTTTAACAGTTATAAACATTTTCTCTGTTTTGATCCTTTGTAAAATTTAAGTTTCTGTAAAAAAAAAGTATCTGAGTAGATGAATTTTTTATCATTCTAAAGAAAATTCCTTGTCTTCTTTCCAGCAAGGACTATTTTCTCTAGAAATGAGTAGTGAGCAGTGAGACTATTTCTGCTTGTTGCAGAATTTTTTCTTTTATGCATTAGTCTATACTGCATCTAGTCCCCTATATTTTACCAACCAGGGACATAGGATACTATAGGTAATTTAATACTTGGTGCACGGTATTTGGTTATTGTGATGTTGTCAGATTGAATATAGAAGAGCTGAAGTTTCTGCTCTTCTCTTCCATGGCACTGTAGTTTAGTTCTTTCTCCCTTATACAGTCATGTAAGTTTTAGAAAACGTGTGGAAATTGAGTACCTTAGAAGCTTCTACTCCTCTTCCAAATTTGAATGAAATGCAATTCAGAAGTTATTATGGAGGGACAGGCAGATGGACACGTGAGCAGATAACTGAATAAATCGTGTTTCTTTCAGAAACCAGGGTATAAATAGAAATCTCAAAGTTTACTGGGATATAGGAAGGGATCATTGGTAGCTGACCTTGGAGGAGGTGTGCAAATTGAGGAATAAATATCTTCAATTTATGTGCTGGAAATATATGGCACTTTAATCTATCACTCACTCACCTTAATGAACTTATCTCAATGTATCCTTTTGAAACAGGAAAATGGTATTTGCTGAACAAGCTAGGCACCAGGAGGTCTGCAGTTTCTTTTACTTCCAGTCTTTTAACCAGATTCAGAATAAAAGAAAACAAAATAAATTATTCTGAGTTATTACAATGCTGTAGTACTGGCAAAAAAAAATACAAATCTTAATTTTAGTCATTTCTCAAATAAGGGTAATAGTGTCTTCTTGACTTCATTAAATGAAATAAAAAAGCCTCGGAGAGAATCTGAAATTAATCACACTAATAATGTTGCCCTACATATTAACATTTAATGAGGCTCTTAAGAAAAGTAATTTTTAAAATGTATTTCCTAGGAGAATCTCTCTGGCCACTCCCCGACAGCTTTATAAATCCTCCAACATGACTCAGCGCTGGCAGAGACGGGAGATATCTAACTTTGAGTACTTGATGTTCCTCAACACTATAGCAGGTAAGGCTTCTGACTCTCTAATCCTTCGTAATATGTTTATGTTTGTCAAAGTCTTAAGCACCGTGACTTGATAGAATACATTTATCCCTCTAGAATTCAGCTGCAGCTTTATGGTAGATTCAGAAACACACGCATTAAATTTTATCAGAAAATGCACAACCTATCACTGAGACTGTAGATTCATGTGTTGTTGTGGAGGCTGTTCCTTGCTCCCCTTCTGCCATTTCCTCTGCTGACAGCTTTGTCTGAAGCTTTATTAGAGTCAACAAACCATTGCCAGAGAGTGTCTGGAAATAATAATGGGAAAATGTAATTTCGCTACTTCATCATTCTCAGCAACAGCAACTAGACAGCAGAATAACAACAGTATTCTGCCTAGTACAGATGTCACCTGGATTGTGGTATGATTAGATTACAGCATCTTTTCTGATTTATTTCTTTGAGCTGAAATATAATATCAGATTAGGTATTTAAAATGAGAAATAACTGCCATAGACATCCATTCGTTATTGGCAAAAGAAGAGCTTTTCTGGCAATTGTCATTAATTAAACATTCACGATGGCATTATTCCTTTCACCTCTCCCCTTTCTATGTGTTAACTCCTGTGGTAATTTTAAATGTAAAAAGCAGCAGTTTTCTACACCATATACAAAGATTTCCAGGAGGTTGTCTACTATTACGATTCTTGCCTGTAGCACACATGCTGCTTATGAACCTGCCTGCGGAGAGCCTTCCTCAGACATTTTTGAAACCCAAATTAAATTCCACCAGGCATCACTTTGTACACCAGTGTTACAACTCTCGTCTTTACTTGGTCCTGAATTTTATGCTTGAGGTTATCCTCAGACCAGACATAAGACAAATGCAAGTGTGAAACCCAAAGGTAGCACCCGTTACGCTGACCAGTCTGAGGACAGTCACTGCGTTCTTCCCAGTAGGGCAGTGGCAGAATTCAGGAGCTGTCAAACTCAGTTGCTTTGAACCTTTAGGCTTCTGCCTCTGTGCTTGTATGGTAGTCATCTTCTGTGCATCCAGTCTTACAGACGTTAATAGATGTGTCGTCAAATTATCCCAGTGTGATACAGAAGTGCTACCACTGAACAGTTGGAAATCTGAGGGCATGTTTACCTTGTGCAGTGGAGCACAAAGCAGAGTCCCTGAAGCTATCGGAGACCTGGGCTGGAAAGTCCCTATGGTGCAGTCCAGTGCAGGCTCACCAACTTAGTTCCCGAGCATTGTAGCCACAGTCCTGCAGACCTTTGCCGAAGGAAGGAGCCCTGCTGAGCGTTTATTAGCTCTGGCGCGGTGCCACAAAAATGCTGGTATCCTGCTCCTGGACACTGACCTGCCTCCAGCCGCTCCACGTCTCTCGCACATCCGCTGCTGCCCTTCTGGTGATGAGAAAATGCAGGCAGAGCTTCACAGGCTCCCTGACTGCCTCACCCAAACTTGGAGGGTTTACTGGAGAGCTGGGAAGTTAGCCTAGGTCCTCTCAGCCCTTGTACAATACATTATCGACAGAACTGTCTTTCACTTGTAATTTCCTTTTTATGTATTCATTTCTTCTGTAATCAGTGTGTATAAACTCTTTAAATGACAGTAGACAAAAGCTGAGCCAATTTTTTATAAATTACTTTTAATTTTTAATCAGTTTAAAATGCCAAGGTCATTTATTTTTAGGTCAGTAAACAAGCTTCAGCCTGAAGAGATTCCTTCAGAGCATGTCAAAGATTGCAATAAAAATGGTTTTTGATACTAGTACTGCTAGGCAGGCTTTATAGCCAAACACCTGCGTGGTTGCAAGAGGCAAGTTTCTCTTAATGTCATCTAGTGTCATTCACCTGCCTTGTGACAGGATGGCCTGACATTTCCAGGTAGCACCTGCTATGCCCAAGGTTTAGAGGACTACTGACTCTATTTTTTTTTGTGTCTGTGAGCTTGTATTGTATTTGGAAAAGCTTACAGCAGCTTGGTCAGTACCTTGGTAGTGTCTCTCTCTGACACAGAACACTTAATAACGGGCAGATTTTTTGGTATTGGTCTCTTACTATTGAATCTCATTTGTTCATGTAATCTCGTTGTTAATTGTATAAGCTCACTTGCCCATTTTCACAACATTACCTACCATCTTACAAAGTCTTTCAGCAGTGCATGATCAAATTCAAATTTAGGTAAATACCATATTCCCCAAAGGAGACGGAAGTAAATTTGAGTGTCTAGAAAAAATTCAGCCTCAGTCTTCGTCTCCATCTAGTATCGACAGACTTATTTTGTACAGTCATTCTTTTTAATGATGTTTTGACGTCACATGGATCAACAAATACATGTGTTCTGAAGGACACCCAATATGCTGATTTTTAAAAGTTTTAGAAGTGACCAGTATTGGTTAAACAAAAATTAATACCCATGCATACTCTTCTGTTAAGATGTGAGCAAGGCATTGAGTAATATTTGAAGGCCTTTTCCTTGTCACAGAGAATATCCCTTACTCTGATTTTTATTTCAAACCCATCTGCATTGCTTGGCTTTTGCTAACAGATCCTTACCAATCTATATATTTTCTGTTCTGTTTTCATTTTTCAAGAAGAGTAACAGTCATCATGTTAGGTTGAGAAGAAAGTATCACTGTACGATCTCATAAAATATTTTGGAGGGATGTCTAAAAGCGACTGAGATTCTCGGGTGCTTTCCCAATCAGCAAAAGTGCTGTCACATCTGATAGTGTTCCAGCTGGATTAGTGAAATAAAAGGTCCTGCTGACATCAGCTATGATGACTGCATGTTAGAATGGCCTTCAATGCAAAGAGCTTGTAAGAAAGCATGATTTCATTGCTGTATTATGTGCTTTCTATTTCTGCTGCTTCAGTTTTTTGAAGATTTTGAGGATTCATATTTCCTACGAACATAGATAAATAGATTTCTGTTGCTAATGCCATTATAACATTTGTACTCACTGATGCACTCTCATAGAAACTTGTGATGTTTTTTTGCAAATTAAATTTACCCTCAATAGATGAACTCCCTTCCAGTGACACACACACACATACCCTTTTCTGAAAACAATATAAGAGAATTAAAACTGACTGAAACCCAACAGGCAGTGCTACACGTGACAATAAACTTTTTAGCCCAGTTTGGAACAAACCTTAATATTTTCCAACTTTTTGACAGAGGCAGAAGTCCCCCAAAGTTATTTTTTAGAAGATCAACCTGGTTTTGTAGTTCTAATGAAATCTGTACTTCAGCTAGGAAGCTGACTTCCAAGAACTCCTGAAGAACTTGGGGGTATTGCAAAGGATCTCATCATAAAAGTTTCTGGTACGCCAGAAACCCACCCACAATGGAGCGCATGTGAGCTCCAAGTCCAGTGGAAGTGGAGAACATAAATATGTGTTAGAAACCCTGGAAGTTCTCACATCCTCAAGCCGCTTCCTGGTTACGCCATTGCACGGCACTGTACTGCCAGGGCCTGAGATCTGGGAAACTGTGGGGCTAAGAGCTATGAGGCAGCCTGAATGACCCCACTGCTTTAACAGCTGTGCCTTTATTTCTGTAAATCTTCTGTTGAAATATATTTCTTCAAAATATTTCCTTTACAACAAATAGGCGTTTTCTGATGAAGCACTAAAAAAATTGTCTACCATAAATACAATAGTGGAAACAAGGTACCTCTACGACATGTTCACTTGTTTTGATAACGCTGAACTGATAACTCTCCAGATGCATTTGTGTTAAACAGAAGCAAATTCTTATATGTACTGTAGACAGGACCCTCAGCAGTCGGAAGAAAACACAGGATTTTCGATTTTGTACACAAAGATAGAGTACTGAATATATTCATGACCTCTTTTGCTAGTAAAGACATGCATTTTCTTTGCTTTCTTCTTTGGAAATCCAATTTCCAAATACATTTTCAATTATACTCTTTTGTAATGTGATCCCATAAGAAATATTTCCTTAAAAGATACAACTTCTTTACCAGTAATTGTTTGTATAGGCAGCAATGGCCTAGTTTTAGATGACAACTGTTTAAGTGGCATATTCTTTTCTAAGAATATCATTGTTTTTAGCCACTGAGAAATATGTGCATCAAGATTTTTTTATTCGTGTTGCCATTTAGCTCCTACTGGCTTACTCAACATATTTGAGCTGTAGCTTTGTCACTTAAGGAACGCGGAGGTTTGATACTTAAGAAATGAGGATTATCTGCTGGTAAGTGATACCTAGGTCCCTTCGTTGTTTTTTCTTCTCTTCCAAATAAATAGAGGTCCACTAACAAAGTGGTTTAGTGCACTTTTTGACATTTTTTTGTAGCTTCCTTTCTTCGTACAACGGTGCTTTATTAGCATTTAGCCCTTTACAAAACAGTAAGAAATCACTCACGTTTTCTTCTGATCCTTTTCTGAAATTATTCAAAAAGCAGCCTTGGAAGAGAGACGTTCAGAAGTGAGGCTTCTGACGCCAGCTCAGTTCTTTCATTTGTGACATGCAACCAGGTCTTTTCCCACAAGAAGTCCTTTGCCTGCTTTTTAATACTGTTAATTACACAGATTGGTTGGTCTCTGCAGGACAAAACCGCTGAAATAAATACATGAATCTCTCCTTAAATCTCTCCCTGGCTTGCCAATATGTCTGTCCTGACAAGCACAGCCCCTGGCTATTCTACAAGTTCTTAATCAATGTTTGAAAGACTGAAGTGTCCCCTTGGAAAGAATCCATCTTTCTAAGACCCTTTTTTTAATCTTTATATCACCCTGTTACCACCTCTGAAACATTGCCCAGCTTCATTTTTAGTTTAACTGTTTCTGTTGTGATCTACAGTCATGACTTAATAATTGCCTACTTCAGTTATCATAGTTTTCTCTTTCTAGTTCTTTTCTTATCCAAGGATATATGATTACCATCGCTGGCCTGATGACTTCCTGATGACAATTGAAATTGCAATTTCAATTCAAAATCGCTCTCCTTTTTCAAAACTCTCTAAAGTCTTGTTTCAACCTGTTTCTCTGGCCCTCTAGCCAACTATTTTCTCGCCTCACTATTCTGTTTCCAAGGTCTTCACCTCTTGCTTGCCCTCTTTTCTGACTCAAGCATATTTCATCATGTTTACGGCTCTGGGTTTTTCTCCCAAAGGTAAACACTGCACTCTGCTACTTATCAATCAGTCTCAGTGTTACACTCTCGGTGCCCCTGGTTTTTGTCCTGGCTGTGTAGACATAAGCCTTCCTGGCCACCTTCCCCCTCCTCCTACCTATTGCCTTCCCAGGGATCCTTTAGCTTTGAAGGTTTGGAAGCAGCTGTGATTATACTAATTGTCCTTTCTTCAGGCGCATAAGAAAAGGCCGTATTGCATGTGCTCAGCATGTATGTCAATTGAACCCTCTGGGTGATATAGGGGACAAGTAATTTTTACTATTCTCAGTTACAGGATTATTGAAAAAAGTACTTAAAAGTAATCCCACTGCAGCAAAAGAAATCAAGAGGAATGGGAACAAGAAGTCATTTTGTAATATGGTTGTAGTGCCCGTGTTTTAGTTAGAAGTCTAGTTTTCAAATCTATTTCTTAGTATTTAACTAATTTCTGCTGGTTTTTCTCTTTTCAAATTGCAGTAAATTGAATGTGTGTTTGCATTTGTATTTATTGGAATTTTAAGTCTTTTAAATCCTACCTGACACAGCTTTTAAAAGAAGTGGAGTATAATTATATCCATAATTTTTGTAAGTAATTTCTTGTAGTGGAAAGGGATATCTTTTTAAAGGTTTGTGGAAAAAAATGACACTTTCAGTCAGGTAACAAATTCAGATGAACTTCTTCCCCCTCCCTCTTTTTTTTGCCTGTTTAGCATTTTACACTTTTTTACTCTGTGATGTACAAGCCCTCACTGGTTAATTATGTATATATTTAGCTACTGCATGTGTTGGGCTTATTATTGTCATCTAATTAGATGTAGCTCGAACTACTTGCTTCTAGAAAAATCATTAAAAATTCTTTCCTAATGACCTAGAGATGACAAAATGTCTGTAAAGTGTGAAGAAGCAGACAAGCACAGGAACATCGCTCTTAAAGAGTGTTAATCCAGATGCTGCAATCATCTAATTAAACAATATTTTGCTGTCATTAACATTTTCACCAAGGAATTGCAGTTATAATTTCTTTGTCAGCTGTCTCTAGCTCACTTTACCTTCAAAACTAAAGTGCCATATAAAAGCATTAAATTGGATGGTTTAATTAAAAAGTTTTTTTTAACGAAGAAACATATCCAGTATTTGTGAGATCTCATTTACTATGCCTCAGTTTTATTGTTCAAGTAGATTAGTGTCATAGGCTTGAGATATTTAATATTCAGCCTTTAATATTAATCTCTGTAAGCTTACTTGGGGGAAAATCTGAAGCTTCTGAAAAGGTATAGGGCCTACCAATAGTGGTACAAGTTTATATGTTTTATTTATGTTTTATATTTATTTATCTCAAGAAAGAACCAAATAATTCTTGCTGGAAGTACCAGGCAATTGATGAGATGGCTAAATATATTCATCTGCTGACTTTACTCTGAAAATAATCATTGTGAAGCCGGAAGCGATCGAGAAAGCATTCCTAACAAAGTTAAACCGCTAATATTTATGCATGTTTAGAATTAGAGCTTTGTAATCCCATTATAGGCCTAGATCACTGTCCTCCACTCAGATAAGCATAGATGTGTGGTCTTATCTCATTGTATAGGTGTGGTCTCCTTTCACAATTTAAATTATGGTTTAAATTATGGTTCATCCTCTTGACTCATTTCTATTTGTTGATATTAAAAAGAAAATTGTTGAATTGAGAAAAATAAATCACTAACTTTTTTACTAAATAAATTAATAGCTATTCTTAGCAGTTAATCTCTTCATAAATAAAACATGTTTTATAAATGTGGAAAATCTCAAATTTGAAGTAAAAAGTCATTTTGGAGAACCCTAAATTTCCTTTCAATATTTTGCAAAAGGATATTCTCACCTTTCTAAATGTTTCTATAAAGTGTTTTCAGTTGAAAGTCCTTATTACTGTGAACTCTTTTCCATAAAACTTTTGATTCTGAAGAATCATCATTTTTGCTTATGCTTTGTGATAGACTACAGATACCTCAGTCATTCTTTTCCTGAATTTCACATTTCTTTTAGTCTGCTCTCTACATAAGCAAAAATGTCTGTCTTTTGTGGAAGCTTTTGCACACTCTTCTGTTAACTTAATTGAGGATTCTGATGGTGAGAAAAACTTTTATTGTTTAAAGCTATAGCTTTATAGAGGCCATATTTTATAGAACCTTTAATTTTACAATCTCAAGAAACTTTACAAATCATATGCAATTGATCCCTCGCTAAAGAGGAAAACAATATTCTGATTTGATGTATGTGGAAAATGAGACAGAGTTACTTCAAGACATATGGAGCCTCCTCCCCCAACCTAAGCCAATTAATATACTGCCTTTTCCTCCCTCACATGGATAAATTCTGATGTATTTCTTGATTTAATTGTTTGATACAGTCTCATTCTGTCTAAGAGTGGTTTTGTATTAATTCATTGTTGATATTAAAGAAGTCGTGTTTTTGTTTCTATCATCTTTATGTGTGTGGCGCACAGTGCCGATACTATTTTTTTAACAAAGTTATATTTGCACCTCCGTTATTTTTTTATATTCTTGTGAACATCTATGTGTTCAAAATGTAAAAATGAGGACACACAACTATAAGTACTTTTCCTGTTTTCAGTGAAGCTATGTCCAAAATAGAAACATGCTTCTCGTTCATCAACTTCTATTGAAAAAATAAGGTGTGTGTAGAGCAGTGAAAGTTTCACATTTCATTAAAGCAGAGCTGATTTTTGTGGAGAATTGCAAATGCTACTCAGAACAAGGAAGCCTGTGTTTTCCTGTGCCGGGTTTTGTACCCCAGGAATCTGTGCAGAATCTGGAAGGAAGCAGTTAGTGAGACAGGGCTGTAAATCTGCCGCAGGACTGGGAATTGTTAACCTGGGTTATTTCAGTCTGCTAATTATATTATATAAATACACACACACACGTATTTATGACCTGATTTTGTTTTTTAAGACTTATGTTGCATATTGCATGCTTCTCAGTAAATCAATATGGTGGATGGTTCTGTACTAAGCAACTTCATTTGTCTAATCACTGAAATGTTAGATACTACTAAATACCAGCTGACACAGAAATAACAGCCTTTCCCAAATGCACTTTTCCTCGTGATGAATTCATAATTTTCAGATCACTTCGGTTGCAGATTGTTCTTTTGAAACTGTATCTGAAGGTGGGTTTTGCACATTTGAGCTGCTGGGATGGTAGAAGTGTTTCTTTCACGATGTTCGGAGACAGTGGCCTGGGGCAGTTAGCTCTGTCTTTTAGGGGGTAGAAAATGTTTTTTTTAATTTTCAAAGTGGTTACAAAATAGTGTTAAAGCAAATGTGACTTCCTCCACTTCGCTTCCACTATTGCAGTGAAATCTCACCACTTCTTCAGTGGGGAATAATGGCTTAATATGGTCTATCTAGAATAGACCTAGATTTGCAAACTTCAAATTTAGTCCTGTCCTGTTCAGAGTCTCATTTAATCTTTACCAGCTATTGATACTGCTTACAGTTGCTAGGAAAATAATAGTCTCGTGGTTTTAAATTTCAATATTCACGCTATGAAAATAGCTTCATGGAAATAAAAAAGAAAGTGTTTATTGGCATATGGTGCATTTTAGTTGATCTTGAAAGATACTGTGCTCTTCATATTATGCTGATTTCTGCATTGACTTCTGATTCAAGATACACGGATCTAAATGGCTACTTTTGTCTGGATTTATACCTGATTCTGTCAAGTGGTGGGAACTGGGAATGTAATGCAAAAAAAGTAACTGCTGGATTGTTTTTCAGCTGGAGAAGTGAACGCTATTTCCCAATTCTTAAAACATTTTCTTTCTATACAGGACGAACGTACAATGATCTGAACCAATACCCTGTATTTCCGTGGGTTTTAACAAACTATGAATCTGAAGAGTTAGACCTGACCCTTCCAGGCAACTTCAGGGACCTTTCAAAGGTATGCTTCAATTCCGTTAAACACAGTAAGCAAGCCCTTTTAGGAAGAGGTTTTATTTTATATTTATAGTCTGGTTAAGTTAAGTCTTTATCTTAAAGTAAGAAAAGTCTGAAATAGACTTTTCTATTTCAGAATAATTTTATACTGAATCTCTACACTATGCTACTTCCATGTCCCTGACTATCTGGTTCCAAATGTGCAACTCCTCCATACCTTCTGACTTACGGAACATGAGTGCATCAGACCACTTGATCTCACTAATTATCTCCCTTAGTTTATGAAAGCTGATCCTTTGGAAAGAAAAAGCTTGGACTAATTTTTCACTTTGTTTGCAGGGACTAGACGAGTAATACAATAGCAACACCTCCTTTTGTTTTAATGATTATTCAGTAAACAAGTATTTTGTATTTTAGACTCTGGAGTATCTGGTCCCTGTCATTATTTGTGGGTTTTATTCTCCAAACGGACCTGGGCAGTTAGTGATTTATAATAATACAGTTCCTGGTTTTTGTTTCTCTAATAGCACCAGACGGGCATCCATACCCAGCTCTGGTACTCCGATTGTGTCAACAGACTGGAGAGAAAGTGTGTTCTACACATAGCAGAAGCATATGGAGGGGCTCCACTTTTGGCCAACTTGAATAAAGAGAAAAAACAGGGTTTGGAACTGAGTGGTGGGAATTATCTTCCCTAGTTCCTATCAACTAAGAAAGTGTGTGTTCTTTCTCACCAGTGAAGGTGGGTAGCCTTGCAACATCCTCAGCGTGAGGTTTCTGTGATCTGGGCATGACCGCTTTCTTGCATCCTTGCCACAGTTCCTCACCCAGGAGGGAGAAGCTGCTCACATAAATTGAGTGAGGCTCAAAACCGCAGGAGGCTGACACTTGCTGAGTTAAAGAATGAGGCTGCAGAGGAGAAAATGATCCCCAAGGCCTGTTCTGCAGCCCTGTGCTGCAGCTCCTGCTTTCCCTTCTGCTGTTGGTCAGGGATGAGAGTTTCTGGGGCTTCTGCCTTTACGTCTGCTTTTCTTTCCTCCTCTTCCCACAAGCACACATCCTGGGCAGCAAAGGAGAGATCCCACCCTAGGTAGCTCA
>NW_010538009.1:0-12042 GCF_000687285.1 Phaethon lepturus | reverse complement strand
AAGAGTGTGCTTGCAGTACTTCCAGATGTATTGTAACTGTTCCTGGAAGCCTGTTTTTGTGATACTTCCAAAATAATTTGAGTAAGACTTGGTTGCATAATGGCAGATAGAGACACCTATGTTTCCTCTCCTTTTTTTCTTAGATAAATAAATAAAACAGAAATTAAACTACATTCACAGTATGCCTCAAGTGTAAACAAATTGTTGAGACTGTACTTACATTATGTAAAACTTCTAACCTTTCACAATATTATAGGTATGTTTCACAAATGTGTTTTTTATTCTATAACACCATTGTAATCTGTGCCAGGAACAATAAAAGAAAATCCACAGACATAAGTTAAATGAAGACCAGTGATCATCTTGCACTGGCTTGTTCCCCAGCATGTATAAAAATATTTCTGTTTTAAAATTGTTTATAGTGATAAACCTTTCATTAAGATGCTTACACTTTTCAAAATCTCTCAAACTCACTTCTTTCTAGTATTAATAGCACTGTGTGTGGTGAAGTGCAACATGATTCGACAGCATCTCATGAGTCCTTCATTAGGTACTTAGTTTTGGTTGAATCCAAATTTTTATGGCAGCCTATTAAAGTATGTAATTGCTCCAGGAAGCAGCGTGATAGTTGAATAGATAGGTTTTCCTCATGAGTTAGTAAAGACGCATTATGGAATTAGTGCTTGTATAGCTTATTAAGTATCACTGCACGCCTAGTAGTGCTCTCCCTTGAAAGGAAATGTAAAATCAAGTCCTTGATTATTTATGTTTCTTCAAGAATCTGTGCAATGTGCACAGCTGTACCTTGCCTGAGGACCTTTTTTTACCCAATTTGATAACTGCATTCTCTTATTCAAAAGCTACCAGTGGTTTCCTCTGGAAAAGCTAGGGTTTTAACCACTAAAAGAAAAGCCTACACAGAACTAGTTAAGGAGAATGGGCTTTCTTTTCTGGCAAGATCTGGGCTGCATTTATCCCATGGATGTGTGAGAAAACACATGTGCAATCTATAAAGTGTTGTGGGATCCCTCAGGATAAAAGGGGTGTAATTGTCATTTTTTTTCAGTGTTTATTATAATAACATCTGATAGGTTTCATTTCACAATGGTTTTAAAAGGAAAAATAGATTAATGATTTTTTGTAAAAGGCAGTGGCCAGCTAATATGAGATGCCTTGCTTTTTGTACTTTGGCTGTTATGCATTACTTGCATCCTGTTTCAATTTGTGCATTTTCAGTAAAAATCTTCAAAATCAGAATGTATCTGAAGTTATTTCCTTGGCAATTCTGTTTTCTTTTTTGATATTGTCCTTTATCGGTAAGTAAGCCCCTTCTTCCCTTGTTAGGGAGGTGAATCCTGAGTAGCCTAGTGCTTAAAAGCAGGAGTTAGTGATTTATTGTTCACATTATTGAACCGGGGTGTGCCATCAAGCCTCAGCCAGACCTCTGGGGCAGGCATACACAGTATCCTTTCCATGAGGAGCCACTTCCTTCTGTCAGATTTTACCCTGCAATGGAGAGATGTTCCTGCAGATTTGATGGCAAACCAGAACCTCCAGCTAAGCTGTTGATGGATAAAATCTCCTTTGTCAGTTCCTGACCTTCTGTCTTCCTACAAGTTTGCCCTTCTTAAGTTTCACAAAGCTTCTGTCATTAATATTTAGTAATTAATACCCCTCAAACAACCTTTTGAAATGATTTAGAATTCTAACATTATTACATATGTGGTAAAAGCCCACAAAAGCAATGAAATTAAAAGAGAAACCACCTATCATGCTTTGTTTTGTTGGTTTTAAATAGTTTTGGTAGTTAAATGTAGATGCTAAATCTAACTTCTTTTAAAGTAATTAATTTGGGTATTATTGCACAAAGTTAATACAAAACTCCACTGTCAGTTATGATGATTGACAGTACTTCTTTTGAAAATTTTTAACCTTTGATTCCTAGTTTTTCTGTATAAATATGATACACCACCTTTGTGATATCACAACTCCTAAGTGAATGTACATGACAAATGCTATTCATATGTTATGTGGCAATAAAATTAGATGTGTTTGTCTTTCTTACAGTGTCAGTGACAGAGTAAAACATGTGCCTTTTGCATTTAGCTCAAACTTAAATATTTACGTTTCTGCAAAGCCATCTTGAACATGTAACTTGTCATTTCCTTCCATTCCATTTTATTCTGGTTTTACGTAGTGCTCCTTATTGTGGAACTTTTACAATCAAATGTTGCTTGTTCGCTCTGAACAATTGTATTTAAATATTAGTCTGAATTCCTCTGCCCTTTTTCTTTGATGTGTTTGGAAATTCCCCTATCAAGGCTTTTTTTTTTCTCTTTTACATATAATTTGAGATTTAAAACCAGGGCCCATGGGCATGGAAGGTGCCGTAGCAGTAGGATATATTGGACCTCTCATTTGATTAGACAGTGTAGGCTCAAGTTTTATTCATTACATATACAAGGTTAAAGGTTATATTTATTGTTTGACAGGATGAAAAGCTAATGAAAGAGGCTGTCATAGATACATAGATTATCTTTTCACTATCAAACCACCAGGTGATCTGCTTATTTTCTTCTTTATTGAGATTTCCTTTGGAAGAATATGTATGGTATTAAACATTAGTACAGGAAACATGTATGCAGCCCTTACTGTACACGGAGTTTTTTGGGGTTTCAAAACACACACTTAAAATGTGACATGGTTTGTTTGTGCAAGATTGTTTGACTTTTACTCCTAAATTATATAGTGAATGCATGGGTTTGACATGCTGCATTGTCCCTGCTCATTAGAGTGTGAATGGGAATTTCTCCTCATTTACTTCCAGTCATACATCCTGTTAAATAAAATGACTTCTTCACCAGGCAAAGTAATACTAATATTGACACGTGTATGAAACATCACACGCCCATTCACTGAGTGGAAAAAATTATATTTTGTTAATACACAAGGTGTTTGACTGATGGGTGGTGATAAGCATAACCACTTTTCCTTATTACTGTGCCATTTCAAGAAAAGGAAGTGATAAAGCCCCAAGGCTTCTAAATGTAATAATGCAAATGAACGCATCGAAGTGTGAATATTTCAAGGTAAACCACACTGAATACTTTCAAAAATGTGTATGCCCTGCAATGGAGTTTATGGGCTTATCAAGAGCCACTCTCACTGGAAAAATGAAATCAGTTTCTGTAACTTAAACTTCTCTTTTTACCACACACAACTCTACCATCAGAAGAAAAATGAGTTTGATTCTCATTTGGTTTAAGCCACACAATTAAACATTTTCTTTTCTTATATAAAAAGTTAAATTATTGAGTGAAACTCTGCTACTTGGAATCTTCCAGAACTCTTATATTTGATAATGTTCATATTGATATGCTGAAGAAAAGCTGTTTACAAATTTGGATAAAATTAGAACTTATTTTAAACTTCAAAGTACGATCCTAAGATATACTGCTCAAAGGTTGTTTGGTGTTTTTTTTAATTAAAAACCAAGCAGTCAGGAAAAGCTCAGTCTGTATTCAGCCAGAGCCAAATGAAGCCACTCTCAAGATTTCTTTTGCACCCAGCTACAGTTTTGTGCAGTACATTGCAAAAAAGGAGATAAACAGATAAGGTAGCTGCTGCATGAGATAGCGTCAAGATGAGCGGAATAGTTCTTTGGCTGGATAAATAAGATGCTACGTTCAGTTCTGCTCTCATGAGAGTATGTAGTTCTATGAAGATAGCTGGCAAAACAGTAAATATTACACGAACTAACATAACATGTCCAGTGGATATAAACACTAGATGTATTGACAGTACACTGGTTCAAAGGCCAGATGTCTAAAGAGATTAGCCAGATAAAAAAGAATGACATGAATAGCAGTGTGGCTTTTATGTTAAGGTAAATACTTACTTTATTTTTAAATTGAAAAAGAAGCATAAAATAAACTCAAAAAGCAGCTTTTAGTACATCAGAAGTAAAGTAGCTGAATAGGCATTGTCATACAGGGAGTTGTTTTGCTTGGTTGGATTAAAGAATAGCTTATAAAACCATTTTATGAAAAGTTAATACGATTTGATACGAGTCCTTACATAGGGTTTTTTTAATAAAAAGACAAATGGTGTGTTTGGAAAAAGCATTTTATAAAACATTATAGAAAGAACTTTTTATTTCATCTTCAGAACAATTTCTTGACTCAAATTCAGTTTCTGTACTAGTCTTATGGTTAAGGTACCGGACTGAGGCGCAGTACATGGATCGAGCTTTGCCTTTGTATTGTCTGTACAAGTCATTTTAACTGGTTTGCACAGAAGTAAAATGTCATTGAAATAAAATTAAATTTTCTTTCTTTACATGAAGATACAGGGATAGATCCATAAATAAAATTTATCTCCATTTTATAGCCATGGTATCAGAGAGATATATATAGAGAGTATATATATACTAGTTGACTTTCTGGACTGAGAATGATAGTGTAATGCTATACAAAAGTGACCTAAACTCCATATACCCTACACATTGCACAAGAAATGTGAGAGACTGTCCTGGTTTCTTGTGAAATGTGTAGGGTATATGGAGTTTTGGCCACTTCTGCACAGCATTACAGTGCCGCTCTCAGTCCAGAAAGTACCATTACTGTAGAACTTGTCATCTAGCAGGACGTATGAGAGTAAAACGGGTTTAGCTGATAATTAGTACAAGATTAGATTTAAAGTCTTTACAGAAAATGTATGTCTTTACTGAAGGATGCACTGTTACCGTTTCTTTGGGTAACAGCATTTTGCCACGTGGACATTAAAAAAACCACTAAGGAAGCCAGTGGCAGACCTCTCTGAACTTACTCCGTGCTATTTAATTGACGGAAGTTTTCACTTTCAGAAAAAGCCTGGTCATTTGGTACACACAAACTGATCTATTTGTGGTGAATCAGCAAGTTTTTAAATTACACCCAAAAAAAGAGAGATTCGAGCACTTTCCATTAGCATTTTCAATGTGTATGGTTTCCTACGTCAGGAGAGATTTAAGTCCTTTCTGTTAATGCGCAGAGAAGTGGTTTGCTTAAGGGTCTCCATTACTGCACAGAAAAGGAGAAAAGGAGGATCAGATGTATTTCTTTGCCCCAGGCCAGAGATAACTGATGTACGGCTGGACCAGAAGCTGCAGAGCTGCATGAGCATGGTGCAGCTCCCAGCTCTCCTCCCTGTGCAGTGCTGTATTGATACAACTGCACTATTTCTAGGATTCCAGTTGTTTCTCTGCAGAAATGGTGCCATATTTGCACGCCAGCCCCTCTAGAGCCAGCGCAGGGATTTCTAGCAGACCTTTTTATTGCAAGGTATAGCCGTACTTAAGCAGTTTACCTGGGAACACTAGAAATCTTTGTGGAATGACAGAAATGAACCTCTATCTCCTGAATCCCAGGCTACCATCCAGATCACTAGTTCATCCAGTCCAGGATCTGTCCTGGGAAGTCAAGGTGAGACTTTCTGCCGAAGACCAGCTCTACCTCACCCCTTCATTTCTTTCTTCCTTTCCTTCTCTCTGGGGCAAGGAAGGGTAATTCCCAGAAAAGATTACTCCCAAAAATTTTCACATGAAAATTTCCATACCATGCAAGAAGAGAGATGACTCTTAAGATATTTCACTTAAAGAGTCCATTTTATTCAGCAGATATTTTGTACATTTCAGCATTTTTCTTCAAATGAATCCTAAAGTAACTGAAAGAAAAATGGATTCTGACTCTGAAAAGAATATTGATGAGGATGAAGGTAATCTTCAGAATACAGCTTTTTAGGTTTATCATTTAATAGATTGAACTTCTGAAAGTAGATTATTTTAGCTACTTGTGCAGGCGTTTTTACAGGAAAATGGGAATGCACCGTCTTACCACCTTACATCTTTTATCTTTTAAATTGAAATAACACTTCTGAAGAACCTAGAAAACATGGTGTGTTTGCATTAGTGTTTTATGTGACTTTGGAAAATTATTTTCAAGTTCTTGAGAGAAAGCATCTTCTTCATGGAATGCAACAATATATACACACAATTTTTACTTTTAAAAAATTATTTAAAGCTATGGGTTAAATCATCATTAAAATTTTGCTAGTCTCTAAAATAAAATTCCTTGTAGTTATTTCTGAGCATCAGTTATGCTTCACAGTTCTTGTTACTGTAATCAATTTACAGTGAAGAATGAAAACACATAGCATATTTGATGAAAGGCATCTGATCAGCTTCAAATATATTTTGAAAGATCCAGAGTTTTGATTCTCAGCCTTTCATTAACCACCATGTCCCTTCTCTACCATGCCTTCAAACATATATGTACAATAATATTGTGACAGATGATGCCTCTGTCTTCCATAGGTTCAGAATTCACTGCAGCGTAGGGTAAGATGCTCCTTCACAGTAGAGGGAAGAGGTATTCTCAGGGTGTTTTTCCATTACAAGATAGAATCTCACCAATTTGTCTGCCATTTTGTTCCTTCTAGGGGGGTGAATGTTTCCTGTTAACAGAGTACGGTGTGAATTACTGCTTTAGCTTTTGAAATGTGCCGTTGGGGACTGGAGTTTGTTCTGCCAGAGAAGTGGATACACGGTGCCTTGATGAGGGTGATATCAGCAGGTCCCATGCAGTCCCCAAAGCAACACAGATCCTTGATATAATTTAGCAAAGTACACATATATCTGCACAGTTTGTCAGTCTAATAGGAAAACAATGTCTTTTAATAAGTTAGTCTTTCAAGAAAGTGGTTGAACAACCATTTTTATATATTGGCAACTTAGGGTCTATAATGATGCCAGTGTATATAATCCTGACAGTGTGTAACAAAAATCCAAATATTTATTTTTTCTTTTTGCAGTAGTTGGGCAACAAGCCTGGAAAATGTTAGGGAATGGCTCATACTTCTCTTTCAAGAATGTTTTGTGAGGTCTTGCAGTGCAATCTGCATCAGATAACACTGATCCCTAGGGATTACTCATACATTTTACATGTATGAGAAAGCTGTTAACATCTCCATGACACAGCAAAGTATTAAGTATCCAGAGTGTTTCATGTGAAAAATACTGAAATCATAAAATCATAATGTTTTAAAGTGTAAGTGTCATCAAACACTGCTATTTAAAAACAAGATCTAATATGTAAAATTAGAAAACAGCATGTTCTATGTCAGCCTTTTTATCAGCCATCTCAAAAAACACAGCAGCACTGAAGGCATAAAATACTTGTAGCTTTAAAATTGTTCAGTTACATATATAGTGTAGTGAAACACACTGATTTGACCTTGTACTAGTATTTCCATTCCAAATGACTTCGGATTTTAACTCGGTAGAAAGATTGTGCTGTGGAAGGAAATGCAAGAATACCTGTTAGCATTTTGAAAAGGGTCAAATTCCCTGAGTATACATTTCTTTTAAAGTTGTAATTCCCTTAATAATATGAATTCTAACTCTTAATTTTTGATTAATACAAATCAAGTAATAATTTAAATCTATAATAAGTTTATATAATTATTTGGTGTGGAAGTCTGTTCTCCTCTAAGTCTTAAACTCTGTGTGTTTGGTTAATAGCTAGTAAATACACTACTACTAGCTCATCTGGAAAAAGAGATTTAAGATCACTTAGGTATTTCAACATTTTATCTACTTTCTGTTGTATTTTCTTTATCCCAGGGACTTTTGTATCACACAATAACAAATACATTTTGAAAAAAATTTATGAGATAAAGTGGGTTAAAAAAACTCATAGAAAAGCATGTATCCCCTAAGTAGACACATCAAAACCGACAGTCCCTTCTACTCTCTTACATTTCTTTTGGTTTTTACCTATTTGTATAGATTGTCTGTTAAGTATGCTCAGAATGGAGTTTGAGTTTGTGAATAATTTCTAAATTCTATTGTTTTTAAGTACAAAGCTTGTTTGTTTCGCTCAGTAAAACCTGGCTTTGTTCAGTCAGAAAGTAGAGCCAGTCCTGCAGGACTACGCATGGTTTTTAAGTATTTCTGCTTAGGATCACCAGACACCATCAGCAGTTCTGCGTGAAATCTTTTCATCATGAACTGTGCATTACAAAGTACCCTGTGTGAGCAAAAGTCAGTTTTCATTAGCTGTGTGATTATGGTGAATGACAGCAACAGAAATATTAGTTTGGCCTCAATGCATTTAAAATGCAGTTTTAGAAGTCTATTTCAGAACAATGTTACTGAATTAATTGGGAAACAACTCATACTTCAAGAAGGTCTTGAAAGTTTGCAGATGTGGATCACTTATATTTGTCAATTAAAATGCAGAAAGTCATAAGACTTTTAGTACACAAAGCCTTTGAAAAGAAATTCTAAGATTACAGCAATCTGAAGGGATTACTACAGCATGGAATGAGTTTGGTTGTAGAGTCTCCTATGTAGTGAATCTTAATGCAGAATTAACCTATGACATATCAGACATGCTGCCCTTCATCGGATAATATATTTGACCTCTTATCCCTTCATAGCCTATTGGTGCTTTGAACCCAAAGAGAGCAGTCTTCTATGCAGAACGGTATGAGACGTGGGAAGATGATCAGACTCCACCTTATCATTACAACACTCACTACTCTACATCTACTTCTACACTGGCTTGGCTTGTTCGTATTGTAAGTATTTCTGGATCCTGGTTTTCATTATTATCTATATGTACAGCATCTCTTCTGTCACTTAACACTATTTTGATTTTTTTAATGAAAGTACTTTTCTATCAAAATCTTATTGTTCTTCCCTATGTTAAAATCTCAGAAATTCTCTAGGTATACTGTGTATACTCATTTGTAGTGATTCCTTGCTACCCAAACTATCTGAAATATATTTAAGACACAAAATTGTGGTGATATGACACATACGATGAAGAAAGTCCATCTAAAACTAAATCTATCTAAAAAAAAGTCTCTAGACAATACAGAAAGCTGATACTACTCGTATATTTATTTATTATTTTCAGCTAGGGACAAATATATAGAGCGTTAAAGAAAAACCTTTTGTAAAAAGCACATTAAACTCTGTCAGATTGAGAGGGGAATTATAGAACCAGTTTTTTATTAAAGCAGTGTGGAGTAACATTTTATGCAAATGAACTTCTCAATGAATTAATAACTTACGGTTTTCAGAAATGTAAAAATGTAGAATCTAACTTCAAACTGTTATTTTGATTCCGGAAACCTCATGCTTAAATCCTGTCCTCAAAATCAGATCTAGGGAAGGGGGCCAAACTTCAAAGATAGAATGAATCTGGATTTGGTTTGTGTGTTAAGACAATGAATTACAGAAAAAGGAGTGTTGACGAGGGACTTAAGGTTTCACAGTGAAACCCAAATAAATGAAAAACGGAGTCACCGTGTAATTACTGTACTCAAACTACACTCTGCCAGTAAAAATCTGTCGCATAAGGTGTATTCTAAGCATGTTTCACACACAACCAAGCAAAGCAGAGCTGCAGAAAGCCAGAGATTTGAGTTTTCACACATTTCATCTTCCCTTAGACATGTTCAGCTCAGAAGGGAAGAATTCATGTGTCTATGAGTTCGGGATATACTTCTTAACCCGTGGGAAACAGCGTTGATTACACTCCTATATGGGGTGATCACTGTACTCCTTTTAAATGTTGCTAAATTATTCATGTGCTGTGAATTCATTTTATGGTTCACATGTGCTGCTTCGGTGCCTTAAAGTGTATTAAAAACAGTGGTTTTATTTGCATGTTTATCTATTAATTTTGGCTGCTATTCAACAAAAGATCCCCTCTTGCTACTCAGCAAAGCCTTAGGTCTGAAAGTCTGCTTACAGGCTGAATGTACAACACACCAAGGAGTATTCATTTCCTGTATTAGGCTAATGCTGTGTCATTTTTACTACTGTTGTTTATGTAATACTGTAGGTGTTCTTGCTCTCTTTCTTTTCTGCCCTAAAAGAGTGAGAGAACAAGGCCTTGATGGCCTTGCAACATACCCGACAAATTATGTTTGTTAGAGCAAATAATATATGTGAGAATGGAAAGTAGAAAAGAAAAGGAAAAGCAGTGCTTTCCAGGGAAGAGATTGCTGATGGCAAGAAGACGAAAACAACTAAGGGATGATTTAAATATGGGGCACACCTAGATAGGTATTTTAAAGATTATTTAAATAGGAGTGACCAGCAAATAAAAGCAATCACTAGTAGGAGGAGACAACAGAAATGTGAGGGAGACAGATGTGGGGAGAGTTTAAAGCTCAGAAAAGGGAAAAAAGAAATAGCATGACAAGATTGGATAGGGCCACATAAGGAAACCCCAAATAAAGTTTTGAAAATAAGTGTGAATAGACACAGTAAAGAATTACAGCTATAGGGATTATAAAGTCATAGTGATCCTTAGAGAGATATTTTTGACTACAAAATAAAGGATGAAAAATCATAAGGGAGAAGATTATGCCAGTGAAGTTGACAGATAAGGCTAAGTCAGATTTCTGGAAGTTAAAGTAGGATTTCTTGCTTGTGAATTTTTTGAGCTAGTATTTTGGTACGAGTTTGTGAAGAAGAGTGTGCAAGAACATTTTATGAAAGGTAGATTACAGTCTAGACCAGGAAGAGGAAGGTGACGATAAGAGATGCAGAGATTCAGACAGAAAAATGTTTTCAGTATTTTAAGATAAGATTCATGGGAAGAGATGTGTTACAGTAGAGCTTTTGGCAGAAAGCGACAACAAACTGAGATTGTAAGGGAGAATTGCAAATTAAAATCATGGGAGATTCTTTGGTAGACCAAAGAATAGAAGAAAAGGGAAAGAAAAAAGAGAAATGGAGAGAAAATGAACAAGCAAACAAACAAAAAGCTATGACAAAAAGTATACTGGGAATGAGATTGTCTAGTTAGAAGCAGAACAAAACAGTATAGAGTAATGGGGAGCCAAGGGGAGAAGCTACGTGCCTAGACCTTTGTATTGCAGGAAACAGTTGTTGAAGTAGGAAAGTAGTTTCAGCCACTCTGAAGTATTTATATATAGAGTTGTGTAATTGCCACAAAATGTAAAAAAATTTTTGAATCTTGCTTTTTGGCTTTGACAGATGCAATCTGTTTCCTGTCAGTTCTTTTCAAAACATTGCTTGTAATACCATATTTCTGAGTCGATTCTGTGATAATCTGCTCCCTACAGCCTTATATTCCTCTCTGTTGCTTTTCTTTATCTGATGTATCAGGCTACTTTTATAAAGTTCACTTTATGCCATAACCTCAGTTCTGTTTGGTTTAATTGTTTTTGATATGATCAGTCTCTGCCTCTGTTTTGTCATTAACGAGTTTTTAACTGGCAATAGTTTTCTCTTGAGTTCTTTTGTGTAATCCATCTTTAAAAGTGACCAATTTCATTATGTTTTCAAAAATATGACAGTGATTTAGCATATAATATGTTGAAGCTCCTGAAAATTACAGCAACTATAATAATTTTATTATTAATTTTTGTTCTTCTGTCTTTCATTATACTTAGCAGAGTAGGGTGTAATCCTTAAATGAAGCCATGGGCTACTATTGCATCTGCAAAGCTTCTGTTTGTATTTTCTGTGAGCTGGTTGCACAAGTCTAGATTCTCTCTGTAAGAATGCTAGGAGAAAAATGAAGGCAATTTCAGGATAAGCAATGGTTCAGCCTCACCAGGCCGTATATCAGACTGGTTACAATCGGTTTTGTGGGTTATACAGCTGACCCTGAAAGTTTCCCAAAGCAAGATAATGCACGCACGCTCTTTCTGTACAGCCCCACCCCCCCATACATCACAGAATCACAGAGTTATTAAGGTTGGAAAAGACTTTTAAGATCATCAAGTGCAACCATCAACCCAAAACCACCATGCCCACTAAACCACATGCTGAAGTGCTATGTCTACATGTTTTTTGAACACTTCCAGGGATGGCGATGCCACCACCTCCCTGGGCAGCCTGTTCCAATGCTTGATCACTCCATCAGTAGAGAATTTTTTTCTAATATCTAGTCTAAACCTCCCCTGGTGCAACTTGAGGTCCATTTCCTCTCCTTCTATTGCTGGTGACTTGGGAGA
>NW_010538008.1:1997-10518 GCF_000687285.1 Phaethon lepturus | reverse complement strand
CCGCGCTCGGCCGCGTCGCAGGGCGCCCGCAGCGGAGGGGCGTTTCCTTTGGTAACAGGGATTGACTTCGCAGCCCTCCCGCTTTTTCCCGTGTCGTAGTGTGATGTCGGTAAAGCTGTGCGGCTGGGCTGGGGATTAGGTTAGAAGCACTGAAATAACTTACCCCCCTTCCCCTATTTATTTTTAAGACGGATGAATTCCTCATTCAGTTCGCCCTGCAAAACACTTGTACAAGAATTTGCGCAGCCTCTTGATGAACCGGATGGGAAACCAATTCAGCTGGAAAAACAAAAATCTACATCCCAGTTCCAACAAAAAAACGATCAGTTCCTCAGTCTGTGCCGTGCGGAGACGGGACAAAGTGCCCGCGTGAGATACGCTTCAAGCAACCCAAGCCTTTGAATGTAAGACGATCTAAGGCTACACCTGGAAACAATTTGCTCTCCACCTCCTTTTCCTCCTCTCTTTCTTTCTCTGCAGCGTGCTCGGGTTCGCTGTACGGTACCACAACCGGCTTCGCCAGCGCGGAGCGGGGCTAATTCGTGCGGCCAGGGCTGGGGAGAGGAGAGGCTGCCAGAGCGGGTGCCAGGTCTGCAACTGGGGCGAGTAACCAGGTAAAATGATTTTTCTTTCTCTCTGCCTATGCCAAGCAGCGTCTTTTGCTATTCTCCGAATATTTATGTCTTTGCAAAATACATAAAATTCAACAGTGGTCTCTTCAGCACTTATTTCCCAGCACTTACTGTGAAGTTGCTGTTTCCACGCTCCTAAACCTCTTTCAATATGACTAATTCACGCCGGGGAGCTCCTGACTTGCCTAAGCCGCGGCACGTAGCCCCACAGTACGAGAAGCAAACTCAGACGGAGAGGTGACGGGAAGCGGCGACGGGGACGGCTTGCGCTGCTGCGCGCTCGCGTACCTGCCGTTGAAGTTCACGTCTCCTCGTTTCTCATGTTCCTTTCTTTTTTTCCTCCTTCCTCCTTTTCTGCAGTGGTTAAGATAAGCATTTGAGGTTTAAAAGGTGCCTGCCTCTGAACTTTCCAAACGTAACAAAAATGCAGGAGTTTGGAGAGTTAACGTTAAATCTAAATTCAGGTGGTATATTACAGTTCAGTGTTTCCTCTACTCTTTATTAATAATTTACACATTCAGTGTATCTTCTCATCTTAAAATTCTGAACCCCTCGCTGACCTACACTAGCAAACACCCTGTCACATAAGAATTTTCCCAGTTAGGATGAGTAATTTAGGAGCTGAGTTAATCAACAGTGTGTGGTCTGTGGCAGCCCGGAGATAAAATTCCTGAGTCCCCGTTACTTCTTTTTACTTTCTGCAAAAAGCCTTCCTTTTGTATTTTTAGAGCTTAGAGGATGGCATGTACATAGCAAGCTACATCTAAATAGCACGCTCTCCAAAAACTTTGCTATTTTCTTAATGTTCATGAATATTTCAGGAACTCGTGCTAAGAGGTTTCGGTGCATTCCAGGGCAATGATTTCAGGTTTCTGTTTTGCCTTAAGAGGAAACGTGGCTTACTGTGACACATTCTACATGGTTTGCATTATTCTTTTAGACAGGGTTTATTACTGTTACAGAATCAACACTGGTTGAGTGGAGTCACCATCACTGGAAGTGTTCAAAAACCGTGTGGACGTGGCACTTCAGGACATGGTTTAGTGGCCATGGTGGTGTTGGGTTGATGGTTGGACTTGATGATCTTAAGGTCTTTTCCAACCTTAATGATTCTGTGATTCTGTGAATCAGATGTCCTAAAAATATACTTCTCTCTTTTTTTTTTTTTTTTTTTTTGTAAGGAGGAATATATGTTCTTACAACTTTCTCCTCCTTTTTCCATTCTTGCCATCAGTCCTTGACAGGAGATGGGCATCGTTTTTGGCTGTTGTGAGAGCAGAGCTCTCTCTAGAAATTCATTCATTCTCTTAAGTCATGAGCCACACTGGAGTTAAGGAATAGAGTTTACTTTTCTCATCCTTTCATCTCATTTTTTTTCATTGCTTGAACCAGTAAATACACTTGGGCAACGCACAAGGTAACCAAATCAGTCTTTTCCAGCTGAAATGTCTGTGATTCTGTTGTAGAATAACTACAGTCATTTGCATCAGGATGTATTACAGCATTTGGGAAACATTAGCTTAATCGCAGTCCAAGTTACATTTAAATATTTAAATATATCGTTTTGTTAGTCATCTGCTTCCTTTGCTTATATTGATGCGTTTTTAATATACCATAAGCCGTCTTAAAAACAATATTCTGTTTAACAAACACATGGTATATGTTCTCAGAAAACGGAACGAGCACTTAAATAACATATAAAATCCATGTCAGAGTTCAAGATACGTGCTTATAATGATTGCTTTTACTTTAAAGAAACGCCTGATAGCAAACTAAGGAAATTATTCTAATTTAAAAAAAACAGAATGTGAGAGAAGCTGATATTAAAAAGTATCTGGGTCATTCCTCCTTGTAGTTAAAGCAGAGAACTCGAAGAATGCTGAGAGACAAGCTCTAGCTAATCTCTTTATCGCAGTGTAACAAGAACTTGCCTTACAGCTGCGTTAGGTGGGTTTGCACGAAAATACGGAGCTGTTAATTGGGGCAGCTGAGACGCCGTCATCCTGCCAACTTTGCTTTTGGGAGCAGAAAGGCAGAGTGCTGACTCAGATCCCAGACTGCTGTACGTGAGCGTGAGCCGTTGCGTTAAGATTAGTGACCACAGATTATTTTTCCCTTAAATTAGCCATCTCCTTCATTAACTATGTCAGGCTCTGAGTAAAATGAGGATGGCAAGGTCAGTAATACAAAGTCCTTTGACCACATTAAATGTTTTTGTGACTTAGCTCAGTTAAATGCTGCTAGTCAGTGACGGTAGTTTACTGCCCCAGCTACGAGGCACTTCTCTGCCCAGGGACGAAGAGCTGTAACTCCTAATTTTAGGTGGATTAATCTGTGGCAACTGAGGCGACCCTTACTGCGAGCTGCCCTGGTCAGCCGTGGATCACCTCCTCGCAGGCTTGGGGTCTGCCTGTGCTTCTTGCCCAGCTCTGTTTATAGCCCAATATCGCGACGTGATTTGAAATCAGTGACAGTTAACGTAAATATGCTGGTTGTGAACTGGCACAGCTGAGGAGCAGAAGGCTCCTTGACTAGAATGTGCATCTACAGGGATGGAAGCCTCCAAGGAACACGGCTCACAGCAATAACCGCTTTAGCCACCCCACCTCTCATCATCTGCTCTTGGAATAAAAGCCTACAGTTGGGCTCAGATGGAAAATAAGATTAACAAGAAAACCATTTTTCTTTCTAATTTTTTTCCCTGTATAATACACACAGTTTTATTTAAGAGGACAATAAAACCCTATCTTGCTAACTCTAATTCAGTCCCTAGTCTGTGGGGCAGCTTGCCTTGATTACATTGTACTAAATTACTCATCTTGGATATATGCTTCTCTTTATTTTCTCTGCCAAGAGTAAAAATATGATATTATTTGGCAAGAGGAATGTGTATCTAAAATGTCAAATTACAGCTTATAACTATTACAGGATAGTTTTGGCGATAGCCCTTTGTGATTGTTCCAAAACAGATGTCTCTTTCTAGGAGATCCTTAAAACTAATACAGGCTTTATGTTTGGTTTTAGGTGGTATTTTGAGAATGTCGCACAAGGACACTAGCTGGTTGCATATGTTCCCTTAGTTTAACTTTAAATTTCTAATTTCTCAAGACTTCCGAGTTCTTCAGATTGCATTAACTGATAGTACTGTGTGTACACGCGGGACGCAAACACTGAGAATCACAGGTCCTTTTTTACAGTAACGAATGTAGCCAACCTACAAAACCACATGTTATTTAACGTAACAGAAGAATAAAATGATGCAGCTAGTTCTTATTTGTTGACTGTTTCATCTGATGTTACAAGACTGCTACCACTGGAACTTGATTAAATCTCTTGTGTCTCCAACATCTTAATTAACTAATATCAGCTTTTACTAAAATTGAATGAAAGCGTGTTGCTCGGTGTCAGAATTCTGAAGCGGGTACCACCGTTACAAATATTCAGCCCGTGTGCATCTGTCCGCTTCTCATGGGACTATGGAAAATGGCTGTGGTTTTAATTTAGCTGCATTTGCAAGTTCAGTCTTCAGTACTAAACACGGAACGGCTTGGATTCATGGGAACATAAAGTCAGCTAGTAGAAGGAATTTACTTTTGATGATGTTACTGTCCTACAATGGCATACTGGGCATAATTTTTAATATTAAAGTATCCGTATCTATTATTAATACAACTTTCTTTGCTTGCTTTTGAGGAGATGACAAACCTGGGGAAAGGCAGTCTGCCAGCCTGGATGCGCGCTTGAAGCCACTCTGCCGTTTCACGGCTCCTGCATGTGGTGCCTACTCGGATACACAGTTCCTTGGAGGCCCTTGACTCAGCTGTGCCATATTTCAGCTGGTATCGGTGATGTCCATCACTGGAGTGGATGAAAACACCGACACGTAGGTAGAGAAGTGCCAGACTGGAACGGTCTTTGTGAAGGAAAGCCGTGATACTATGGTAGATGCCGGCAGTGACAAGTTTTGGATAGGGTTTGATGTAGAGGTTCGACACAAGGCGAGAAGCCCTATGAGAGGTGGAGCGACCGTGGTAAAAGCCATCGCAGAAGTTTGATGCGAGATGGGAGATCCAGTCTGAGGGATGGTGGCTGAGGAAAGGCCCAGCTACAGAGATAGTTCTAAGAAACAACGAAAGAGCCGAGCTCCAAGCTTGCATTTTCATGAGGACCGAGAAGCTCAGGCAAGAAGAACTAGCAAACTGGTCCATGGCAAAGTTGTGAGAGGCTGAGCACAACTTTGGCTGACGATGCGTGGTCCACTGCACACTGATCACACAAACTCTTGTCAAAAATACCAGGGATGCCATTTGAATCGGTACAACAAATTTAGGCCAGGCCAGCGCAGTATATTGTCAGCCCCCAACTGTGGATTAGCAAAACCTGACGAGTGACCCGAGTTACGTGGCTTCTGAACTGTGGCTTTTTTTAAATGGATTTTGTAGAGGTGGGAGGTAGTCAAGGCGGGGGCGGGGGGCGTTGGGAGTGTTTTTGGTGACAGAAATCTTTTGGGCCTCCAGATGATTACTCAATCAGTCACATAGAAGGATTCAAGTAGAGCTGTACTTACTGCCAGATGATCATTATGTTGTGGAAGAGGTTTGGATGGAAGAACTTGGAAATTTAGTGATAGACTAATAATGAATCTGCCCTAGACTTGTTCAGATATCCTGTCGCAGAAACTCTGACTCTCGGTGATTGGATTAATAGTTGCAAGAGACAGCTTGGCAGACTCGAATAAAAGGCTTTCCACAGATTTGCTCTGGAGGGCTTGAGCCTTTTAACCACATGGTAACTGTGAAGACTATAAATAAGGTTTCAAAATTTAAACAGGCTTTAATAAATTATTTTAATGCACTGTTACTGGCTCCTCCTTCAGGAAATCACAAGTCTGCACTTTCAATCTGACAAGCTAAAATGTGCTCTCTGTCAAATTATCAGCTCGGTTTTGTCTCGCATACTGAATGGAAGCATTGATGCCCCTACTGAAGCTTCATCCTAATGTGAGGAAGGCTTTGTCACCTGATGGAAAGCGTATCCGAGAAGAGCCATCAGGAGAGTTGTCTGGGGCTGTTCTCTCGATGTTTTCCAAATGCTGGTCCACACCCAGTGAAGGATGGCTTTTCTTGCCCGCTTCCTTACGGAGACAGGCAGGACTTGGTGAGGATGCACAGGATGGAGGGAGAGCTGAGTGGCGGCAGTTGCTCTGAAGGACCCAAGGTGGACACTGCCACCCACCCCAGTGCTGCTGAGGAGGCCGGTAGGTACAGAGTGGCTGGGAGCGGGCGTTTGGGGGGTCTACTGTATAGGTCGTCTGTTCTCAGCTCTTTGTGGTCGTTGCGTGCTTTAAGATTAAAATCAGGGTGGCCGGGTAATTCCCTTGCGAAGTTTGTGTTCCTTCCTTTCTTGCCATAGTGTCATCAAAGAAATTACACGAGGAGTCCGTGACTCCCGGCAGAGGGGGAGCTTCGGGTTGCACATGTAAAGCCTGAAGAACAGCATGGGACCTCAGATCTAGCAGGCTGGGTGGCACTTAAGTAAAAGGTGCCATGCAGGCAAAAGGAAAAAAATAAAATAATTAAGCCTAGCTCTGAGTTCCCAGAGGTATAAACAGTGGGGAAAATTCAACTTCCCTGGTTCGTAAGAAGTGAGTGAATGCTTAGCCCTGAACTACAATGGGGCTTGGAAATCACTCGAAATATTTGCATTCTAGAGTGGGGCTTACATAAGACGAACCTTTGCATACCTGTCGATTTTCTTCCTAACCCTAACTGCAGTGGGCAGTTACAAGCTGTAGATCTCTGTCTACTCACTGATCTCAACCCCTCCACGCTTTTTTGTTGACACGTGCCGCACTACCTTCTACATTTGGGTATCTTTACGAACCGTGGAAGAGGCTTTTCTTACAACGATAAAATTTTCCCCACCATCTGTGCACTACAAATAACATAAAACGCCCTTTTCCTGTTCTATGAGAAAATTTTCCATGCTATCAGTGTTTGCAAGAGAACAGAACTATAAAAGGTACCTAGGAAGGCGGTGAGCAATACTGAGAAGTAAAGCAGTGCTTTTGAACGCTTTTAATCGTCTTTCCCCCGCAGCAGCAAACTACACATTATTTATTACTAGGGGTGACTTTGTAGTGCGTTAGGTGTATTCCAAACAAAACAAGAAACTGCAGTCCTAGCATCAAGCAACGCCAATACCCACGCTGAAAAAATACAGCCTACAAACTGGAGACCAGAGCCAAAGCTTAATCCCCGCCGGTCTGTTGTTGTTGTGTTGCGTGCTATATAGTAAATAAAGTAGACAAGTACAAACAAGAATTCAAAAGATTATATCTGGTAGTAGGTGACTGCGATTTAATCAGCTTTTTGTCCACTACTCCGCTTTGCATTTTACATACGGGGTCAGAGTCCACTGTTATGCTGGTGTAAACAGCAACGCTACTAATAGCAAAAAAACTTGCCTCTGTAAAGCAAAAATGAAGCAGCTCAATACTGGACTTCTATGCAGCAACCTAAGTCCAAATAACTGTGGCAGGGGTTTTGATTTTGGGGTGGTTTGGGGTTTGGTTGTTGTTTTGTTTGGGTTTTTTTAGCTTTTTAAAGCTAGAAATTATTACTATGGTCATGTCGTTTGACTGCCAGGTCATAGATGTTCCTCTGTCACGTTTTCTGTTGTATTTGTAGGGTATGTCCTTCTTTTACACTTGCATTTGAAAGATACCTCTAAATTCTAGCTTTTTTTTTTCAAATTACTTTGATTAACTGTCCAGTTGAAATGAGAGAACGGCTGAGAAAAAAATATTGAAACTTGCCGAGAGTTCGATCCCTGTGCAAACTGAACATCCAAAGACACTTCTCAAAACTTTTGCAGTAACCTGTAGCATAGACATGTAAGCCCCCAAAATTAGGAGCTTGTGGAAATCCTGCTGAGCTCTTACCTACGTCTTTAGGCAGCTAAACCCCGTTGAAAATCTGGGCTCTAGGCCCCACCCTGCAAAGGGTTCTCTGTGGAAAGACTCCTCCTCCTGCCTGAGGCTGACTGTAGGACAGCTATTTTAATAGCTGAGGCTCTCAAAACAGCCTAAAGCGGTCAGGAAAAAATAATGTAATAAGCAGCAAGTAGATGAGTTCCTGGAAGATTGATTCTGGAGACCTTGGAGAGCCAGAAACTGTGATTTGTAAACAGCTGAAAAGGCAAAGCGAGGGCTAGAGATGTGCTTTCTAATGCGCTTTGGGCTGGTTTCTCTCTCGTGTGATTTTGTGTGGTCATTTTTTGGCAAAAGAGAGGTCCCAACTCACTACTGTACACCTCTATATGCCCTTTGGACGCATGTCAAAAGTCACATGTCATTTAATATCTCTAAACTTTATGGTGTTACAGATGTAGGAATGTGGTAGAAATGGAAAGAGCCTTATAAATGTGAAGTATTGTTTCCTGTGTTTTTGTTATTTTACTTTCTTTGCTTAAGATTTTTTTGTTATGGCAGGATCTTAGCTCTACCTCTTACATTTTTGTCCCGGAAAAAAATCGATTGGAACAAATGGGGCATTTAATGGAAGACTGCACCATGTAACTTTTTGTAGAGCCATGAGTGGCTGATACCCCAGGAGGCTGTGCTGCCATTCAGTGGGATCTGGACAGACTGGAGAGTTGGGTGGAGGGGAGCCTCATGGAATTTTACAAGGACAAGTGTAGAGTTCTGCACCTGGGGAGGAACAACCCCATGCACCAGCACGTTTGGGGTTGAGCTGCTGGAAAGCAGCTCCATGGAGAAGGACCTTGGAGTCCTGGTGGACAATACGTTGTCCACGGGACAGCAATGCACGGCGGTGGCCAAGAGGGCCAGCGGTGTCCTGGGGTGCATTAGGAAGGGTGCGACCAGC
>NW_010538008.1:0-1713 GCF_000687285.1 Phaethon lepturus | reverse complement strand
GACAGGACGAGGGGCAATGGGCACAAACTGCAGCACAGGAAGTTCCACCTCAACATGAGGAAAAACTTCTTTACTGTGAGGGTGATGGAGCACTAGAACAGGCTGCCCAGAGAGGTTGTGGAGGCTCCTTCTCCGGAGACCTTCCAAACCCGACTGGACGCGTTCCTGTGCAACCTGCCCTGGGTGATCCTTGGCAGGGGGGTTGGACCAGGTGATCTTCAGAGGTCCCTTCCAACCCCCACCACTCTGTGATTAAGATAGATTGGATTTAGTGGCACTCGTGGCTCCAAAGATGTTCAGTCGTATAGGTCTGGAAAAAACTGTGGGGCCTCGAAAGGTGGCCTGGACTTGTAAGTCTCTCTCCTAGTCAGCGGTGATTGCAGACTGTATGGGAAGTCAGCTTCTGCCATTTCCAGCAGAGAAAATAGCAAGAGTCATCATTCAGAATCAACATTAGTGTTAGATAGACATCCTAAAAATTAGTATTAGGTACTTCAGAATGAGCCTTTTTAATAGCAAAATGTTCTACATGGGATTTTTTTGAAATTCCAGTATAAAGTATTGGCATTTTTAGTCTTTAATTATCTTGGCAAAAAGGCACTAACAGGCTTTGGTTTTGGAAGCACGTCTGTGTGGATGATCCTAGTGGGTTCATAATGGGTATAAAGGGCTTGTCCATTAAGAGCAATTTTTAACAATGAAGTCATAACCATAATGTAAAAGTAAAGCTAAAACTAAACTAAAAAAAAGTTGTTTGCAATATTCTAGAAGATTAAACTGTCCTGCAGTCACAAGATACCTAAAGTTATCCCTGACGCCTATATTCCGACTTACATTACTAGCCTGATGGTCACAGGAAGAGAATTTGTTAGCTCTGCAAATCAAGAAAAGATCACAAAAGTAGCAGATGAGCTTGATTTCATTCAGTTTTTCAAGACCAACTTTGGAAGCCAAAGACGTGGTGCTAGAAAACCAGCATAAGCATCCGGGGATCGACTCTGCAGTCCTTTTCAGACGGATTCTGTTGTATCCAGGATCTTGATCGTAGCATCGCATCTTGCGCCACGCAGAATACCTCATTGCATAGTTGGTTGGCCTCCAGCATTCTGCCAGCATCTGTTCTGTCCCCCTTTTTGAAGGGGACCTCTTCCTAAAACCAGAAAAACGCCACGTACCTACAGTTCTTGTGCTCACCTCCTTGCGCTGACCACCCGTTGGTGGGGTCAGGGTGACCATTCCCACACCCTTTCCTTACGAGTCCAACCCTGCGCCCTCCGCTTCCCGGCTCTTCCGTCACTTTCCGGCTTCACTTCCGACGCCGCTTACCTGCGCCATGGTAACACACGAAGCTGCCGTGGGGCCGGGCAAGGCGCAGGGCACGCAGACGGTGCCCGTATCTGAACGGACCGAGCGCGTTCGGCTATAGGGCTGCCACGTGGCACTGCCAGCGCCTGCGCAACCTGACTGCGATTGCCGTCGGGTCTTCTGCGTTTGTTCCTTCTGCGCTTTTTTCCCTCGCGTTCCTATTTGCTTCAGATTATTATGGGTTCGCGCCTCTAAGTATTTGACCCATCTTCCATTTTGGTGGTTCCCGTCTGCATTTTTGTCGCCAGCTGTTGCCTTTCACGGCCTGTTCGTTGGCGAGGGGTGCTTTCAGCAGCCCCCCGTCCGGCTGCGGTTGTGGGTGACGGTGTTCCGTGTCCCCCGCCGCAC
>NW_010538007.1:5264-8082 GCF_000687285.1 Phaethon lepturus | reverse complement strand
GCCTCCGCTGCTCCCCTGGCGAGGGGCGTGCGGTCGCCGCGGGCTTGCGCACGTGCGCAAACGGCCGCTAAGCATACGTTGGCGGAATGGCTCTGAAGTCATCGGGCTGCAGAGCTAAACCTCTGAAACGTCGTGGCATAAAAATAATCCTTGCGGAGATGAAACAATCGGGAAGAGAAGGAAGGAAAGGAATGGTGTGGCCTACCAGGTTCCTGGCCTGCCTCCCCGCCTCTGCCAGAGTCTGGAAAAATTCTCTGACAGTTTCTCATACCTCGTAGCATGTCCCAGATCTATTTATTGCTTGTTTTCAAACTCGTCTTGTGTGTGTTGCTTTGCCAAAGCCAGTGCCAGTTTCAGAAGCTTTTGAAAAATTCACATTTGAAGAGCTAACATGCTGCCCCATTAGCCTTGAAGTAAACAACATACCTCCAAGCGTACAATAATGGCTTACTTGGAACCAGTTCTGTCGTTCACTGCATTTCAACCCTCGGCAGTTTTCTTTTGTTTAAGGAAACTGGGACAAAACTCCAGTGTCCTTGACATATAGAAATCTGAAGTTTAACAAAGGAGAGAAGAGCAAAACAATAATCAGAGTCGACAGACTACAGGAGACAACCAGTAAAATCCATATATTGCACAAACAGTGCAACTTTAGGAAATACGGGCATTTGTAAAATTCAGGTTGAGATTTGGTTTCTGAAAGAAACGCTGTTAGGAAATGGTGGAATCTACAGCTTTGGTTCAGGTCTCTGTTAAAAAAGGAAGTCACAGTACTGTTCGATGCAGAAACATAAGAAACCAGGTCAGGTTCAAACCCTAAGGGGGACTGAAAGCATCAACACTCTTGAGGTGCGAGAAACCCTGTTGCTGTAAAGTGTTAGCAGACATCTGACTTAATTCTTTAGCCACAGAAATAAATTTGCCTCCTTCCTCTTTGCATGTTTATATTTCTTTAAAAATTGTAGAAACTAATCCTATCCACTCAGATTATCTTTATGGCAAGTACAGCATTCCCAACAGCTGGAAACCAAGCATTCCTCCAAGAAGTAAACAATAGCTAGGAGAGGAATTTCAGACCATTCTTTGAAACAGATAATCCAGAAAAGTTTCCATTTCTGAAGTGTTTTGGGGAATATTGGGAGATACACCCATCTGAGAACCCGAGCAGTAAACCCCCGCATAGGGAAGAGACTGGCTGTGCAGTCCCCCGAAGCTGCATAGTGTGGGCAAATCCATATTGCAGTCAAAGAGAAACCAGGGCCCATTAAAAAACCTGGCCTGGATACTGCTAACAGTATAGAGGTAGCCTACACCAGACACTGCGAAAGTCATCTCTCCTCGTATCTGAGGGTACAAGGCCCAGTTAGTTTTCCCAAGTTCCCCATGGCCATTTATTAAACAGTTAAATGTTGTGTCAGTACATGCTCTGGCTGTATCGCTGCCTGACCTGTTACTGCTCCATGGCATTAATGACTCCATTTGGTCTCCTGCAACCACTTGCACCATCTTTAAGCAGTACTGTCTGAAACTTCCCTATCGCATTGTTAACAAGAGGGGACCACAGAGGGGGGGAAAAAAAATATATATAAATAGACAACTAAATTATTTACTCCCTCCTTGTATCCACTCCAGCTCCATTGCCTTACCATTCTAGAACAGCCCACACATACAAGCTTCCAGTGCCTACATGCCCATACAAGTTTCCAGTGCCTACAGACCACAGTTAGAGCTTTAACATCTCCATTGGTTAATAGAATTTTTGACGCTACTTGCTTGCTCTGCCCATACAGCTGAAACAATCACACTGACAACAGTTTTTGTATCAATGATTTAAGATTGGTATCCCAGTAAAAGTTTCTGTGCAGCTCAGTGATTTGAAAGTCACTGGTAATCCCAAAAATCAAAATAATAAAATCCCAAAACCCAAGTAGGAACCATGACTGTGTATACATTTATTAAACCACAAAATTTACAGACACAGACATTATGCAATTATAGGCTTTTAAAAAAACACATCTGTATCCTCTAGCTAAAAAGATCAGAATCCTCAACAATGCTAGGAAGTGCAGACTTCCTATGATCTTCTTTAAAAGTGATTCTATTTTGCCCTGCAAAGACCATTTATACAGGTGAGTTACTACTACTGGATAGCCCAGTAGATGGATATGCTGGTGATAACCTCTGTTGCACAAACTTCGCACATGAGGAATTAACTGAGAACACTTCTTTATTTCCCTGAAAAATGCCGACAGCCATCAGTGAGCATGTGAATTTTATGGTCAAAAAATCTGCATCTGGGAACGGACCCTCAAGAATGCACTCTCCCACAATGAAACCTAGGAAGCCTAAAAACAGCACATCTGATGGAGGCTGGAAGAAGATAAAACAAGCAGAGTGCTCACTAGACCATTTAAAAGCAGTGAATATTGCAGTAGGTGGGCATGTTGATTATATAAAGCAGAAGAGTTTTCTCACCAAAAATCTTACGAAAAAAATGTCTGTTCAAAGGAATGGAGGGAAGGGACTTCTACACCATTAAATCCAACCCTCTGCTACAATAAGCAACCACAGTACGCAATCCCTTTTGTATTAGGTTAAATGGAGACTGTAGACTAGGTGACTGGTATTTCTTGCATAAAAAGGAATAAGGGAGTATGGTGAATACTTTCCTCTGAAGGAGTATGTATGAGCAACAAGGTCTAAACTTACAGCTGGATCCCATACACGGTGTTAAAAAGGAAAAAAATTCTCTTCTCCCAGCCCTCCCTTCATTTCTTGTGTACTGCTGTGAATGCCAGTCAGTCTGGCCTGTAATACA
>NW_010538007.1:0-5233 GCF_000687285.1 Phaethon lepturus | reverse complement strand
AGCGTGGGGGGGGGGGGGGGGAGGACGACATTAACTCTTTTAAGTAGAAATCAACAGATTTGCAGCTGAAATGAGAAATAAATCAGGTCTACATATTCTACTTTGCATGTGGAAATGGTTATTCTGGGGAAAAATAAAAGCTAGATGTTCTTAAAAACACATCATAACAAAATGACAGGAGAATAATGAGAAATGAGGTAAACTTTTGCCAGATCAATATCTCAAACCTGCTCAGTGATGGCTCATTCCCTAACTTAAACCTGAATTAAAACACGGAGCAAATACTGGGCTGCAATGGACCTCAAGAGAAAGCTGTAATAAGATGAATCCCAATCCTTTGCAGTGACAAAAGAAAGTTCGTGAGTATATGACCATATCACTTGACGGTAAAGCTTAGTAGAAACCTCAGGTATTCTATCCTTCCACCAATACTGGCAATTTTTCCTTCACAAACACAAATGAAGGGAGGTTTTTAAGGTATTTCATTAGTAGTATGTGAGGTTTTTTGTTGTTCTGCTTTAACCGATTAAAAAAAAAGAAATTGTTATGCCTTGACCATTGCTCCACAGACTCTGAAAGCATTTCAGAAGGGGTTGGGGTTTTTTTTTGGTGGTGCAATTTTTTGATGATTGTTTTTTTCCCTGCTTTTAGTTGAGTAGCCATATGGATACATTTGGTTTATATAATGGGTACACCTTATCTTCTACTTGACAAACAGTATTACTAGATCATTGATAAGAATACAGTGTGCATGTATAAACATCAGTTCAACATCTGTTTATATCGATAGGTTGGACTATGGAACAAGATAGACAAGTTATTTTCCACCTTTGGTTCTGATTCAGTAACAAAACAAAGTTGTACTTTGTTCCCAGTATTGCAGGGTAATATTTATTTTAGGCAGGTGCTTTACTTAACTGTACTTTAAAATGATGCAAACGTCAAGTGACTATAAATAAAGTCCATTGAGTAAAAAGTCAATAGAAATTTTACCTCTAACATCAACAGGGCTAGAAGTTAGCCTCTGACATCTATACCTGAAGTTGTATTGCTTCAAGCAAACTAAAGATTGCATCTTTAATGACACTTATTTCAAATTGTCTTAAATGCAGACATAAAGACAAAGACTTTTACACTAATTTCTTCATAATCTGTATTTTTCAGGGATGTTGATGGATCTCCAAGTGTTCAGGTCTCTAATAAACTCAGCAATTACTCAAGTGCCTACACCCATTTTGAGGGGGTGATCTGTACAGTTTGGGTTTTCAAAATCTCTGCCCAAATAAACAGGCTACTTTGAGGTCTGCCATCTTCCACAACGGTCAAAACCACAGTAATAATAAAGAATCTCCTTCAATACCATATTATAACCAGAGGGTGGTGGACCCAAGTCCTCAGCTGGAGGAACCAACATTGCAAATTGCAAGACTAGAGCTCTTTCAAAGGAAGTGCTGTGTTCTTGCCACTTTTGAAAATTCATCAATTTCTTGAAGAGACCAGATTCTTTCAGTAGCAATACCCAAATAGATTTTTTTATTTTCCTGAATATCCTGAAGTATACTGTACAATGTACTTCTTTAAGGAGACTTGCTGTACATTGATCTTTTAAACATATTGTAAGTAAAATCCTAAACTCTCCCATGATTCAAAAGAGAGAAAAGACCAAAAAAAAAAGCATGGATCGTATTAACTTAATGTAGAGAAATCATCTAAAAGCTCCAGGGATTAAACAGATGCATGGAGGTTCTCTCTTAAAGTCCCAAAACAGATTTGTGCAAGATTAAATTTCATACCTTGGGATGTTTGAGAGTTGATTTTGCATACCTCTATTGATGTAAGTGGTCTCCTTGACTTCAGTGGGTCTAACTGCATGATCAATGATTACTCATGAGCTTGAATATGTAAAAGTGCCTTTATAGGGCATAATAAAATATGCCCAGCCCTAATATATATTTAACAAGAGCCCTTGAGGAAATGAAGATCAGAAAGACTAGTACAGCAACTGAACAGTAATAGGAATGAACCATGAAGAGGAGAAATTTGCAAGTATGAATGTTGAAAACAAAAAGATGGCTATTATGTTTGAAAAACATTTTTGACACAAAAATCATGACTTGTGCAAAGGGAGGGCTGGCTGCTATTTGATAAGACTAAATTATTTCCATTCTCCATGCAGGAAACTTTGCAAATTAACATGCTTATCAAATAATTACAGGCCTGATACTAATCCTTCAGCAAGAATGCTGACCATGTCATGTCTCCAAAAGTGCCTAAAAATTATTTAAACAGTGCTTTGTTTTGCAAAATAACCCCTCTTACTAAAATCTTTCACAGCAGCTTTCTCCTTTTTTCATTAAAATGCTTTTTGCTCTGCTGTGACAGAGACTCTCCCAGTTTTTGGTGAGCAAAATAATACTATTGTTAAAAAAAATACATATATATATCAGGAAACAGATAAATCTAATGTCCTAGCATTATCAGTATAGAAATAACAGCTGCTTTTGTCTCAGTGGCTAGTGGTATTTGCAGAGTGGATTCTGACTGAAGAATTGCAGAATATTTCTACCCGTCTCAGTAGAGTTAGACTAGATGTGCACCTTTATAACCAATGGAAGAATCTAGTCTGGAATTACTAATGTATGTTAAAATCATTGACATTTATACCTACTGTCATTAATAAATAATATTTTAATGAAAATACATTGTATCTACATCTCACTGAAAACTTGAATTTTACAGCATCATTTCTGTGGAGTTCAGCTGTTCTGGGAAGTCCTGGATAATAAAGAGGCAAAACAGATATCCAGGTGAGGTAAAAGGCATAGCCTTTGAAATGCTATGTTGTACCTCCCAAAGGAATGAGGTTACATTGTACTTCTACCTTGCACAGGCTATACATGCATTATGTATTTAAATCTGTCAAAGGCTGAAGTGAAATCTAGCAACAAGAACTTGAAGATTTGTATTTCAGCTGGAGCTTACATCATTTCTGTCACCTCATACTATACGTGTTCTAAGAGAAACAAGGTACTACAGAGAATGGGTTGCCATCAACTACTCTGTAATCTTGCAAAAACAAAGAGACAGAACATGAGATGAGATAGGAAGAAGCATGGGTATAATTTATGAGGGCATTGGCATGAAATGTACATTTCTTCAAAACTGTCTAGACTACTGCATGCTTAGGAATAATGGAATGCTGCCTTCTCTGAAGCTGGCATAGATGATTTTAGTTATTATGAAGGACAGATGGTCTTCATTACTTTTCATCAGCTATGTGGTAGGCCAGAACTTCCTCAAGGCTTCAAATGCTTTCTCTGTGATTGGCCCAAACCACGTCAACAGAGATAGCCTTGGGAAACTTGTTTTTAGGTTTTAGTTCATGCTTCCTTGGTCACAGCAGGATGCTCATGGATTCTGGTGATCTGATCAGAAATTTCAATTTTGA
Organism: Phaethon lepturus; assembly: GCF_000687285.1. NCBI lineage: Eukaryota > Metazoa > Chordata > Aves > Phaethontiformes > Phaethontidae > Phaethon > Phaethon lepturus. Next base: position 1,785 of record NW_010538007.1, on the reverse strand, counting down.
AGGCAGCTGGAGGTGTTCCAAGAGTCTGCTTTTAAAGAACAGTTTCAGATATTGTGATCTGCTGGTCATAATTATGACTAAAAACGTCAGATTCAGTGCACGTTTCTGAGTAAATTTCACCGTTATCTCAGGACCTGCTACATGCAGGTTCACAAGTCACAGGAACAAACAAATTTGCTGAAATCCAGCCTATAAGCAGAGTATCAAGGCCTTGAGGCAAATGCTGCCCCCTCCATTTCCTTCCATTTAATGGTACACCAGCGACTAGCTTCAGACCATCGGTCCAAGGACTCTCCTTTCTTCCTCATTGTAGAATGAGGTAAGAAGAGAGGTAATTGTACTTCAGTTTTTTCTAAGCTTTCTGTTGGATGAGGTCTGTAGGCTATTTCAAGTTGAAGAACAGAGAAAATGAGTTGTATATAAAGTGATCCTGGCAGGTTTTCTACTAAATAGATTATGACGATGACCATTGCTAAATAGACTGATGAATCATGCCTGCTACTGATCACTTGTTTCCTATCCACTCCTGAAAACTTTCAACTAAAGCAGATTTTTGAAGATGATCTTTTTTGTGTATTTTCATACAGAAGAGCATACACATTTGTTTGTATTATAACAGACATACTTTCAAGCCAGAAACAGCTTTAGCTTTCTTATGCCAGTGTAGAAGTGTAATGAGTTGGTAAGAATTATTTTAACATGAGAAATAAAACTGTGACAGATTATTTCAGTTGGATTGTTCTCATGATGAAACAGAAAGGCCTGTAGAGAAATATGTACTAAAATAATGAGTTTCTAAACTAATCATGATTGCTATATGTTGCTTGATAGCATCTGAATCATCTGAAGTTGTTAAAAAAAAATAAGCAACTTTTACATAGAGCAGTGTAAGTACTGCTAGTTACTTCTGACACTCCTGTCTAACCACTCTGAATTGAATTTGTTTACACTTAAAAGATTTTACCAAACTGAAGACATGAGTCAATGCAAGAATTTCTTAGTTACAAAAGAAAAAGATTCACTGCATTCATTATTTATATGAATTTCTTTGACTGCTCTCCCAGAGGCATATGCCTAACTCAGGCTGTGAAGGATGGCAGACTTTCTCAAATTAAATCATCATCAGTTTATGTGTTTCTGCTTATTTTTTTAAGTCCAAAGAACTGACTTCCCTTCATAGATGGAGTTCTTTATGTTATTAGCTAAGTTTCAATCACACCTAAAGACTTGCCTCTTTGGCACTGAATTTTCATATCCTGTTTGGTTTTGTGTAGGTTTTTTTGGTGGTTTATGGGGGTTTTTTTGTTGTTGTTGGTTGGTTGGGTTTTTTTTTGAAAGTATTGCAAGATGTCTGTAAGAAGGACATTCAGTAAATGAGAATGTCTTGAGAGGGTATACTAGATATAGTATAGATATATCTATATAGATATAGCATACAGTATAGATACTACATGCACACACTCCCTGTAAAATGTAGCCTGTATGCTAATTCACATCCATGTACTCACCTACACATATATTGATAACATTAACGCAGACAAACATTACTGCTAGGAAAAGTTACCAATCACTCTATAAACAGCTATTCCAATGCTTAGCTATTTCTCAGCTGTAGAATCCGTAATCCTCCCAGATGTACTGAGGGGGAGGGGGCAAGGAGCAGGAGAGGGAAAAGGGGGAAGGGAAGAGGAAATGATGGGGAAATGGAGTCCCTCTAAAGAAACCAGCTCCAAAGTCATAAATGGAGAAGATAAAAGTGTTTAATTCAACACAGAGACACTTTTT
>NW_010538006.1:0-6573 GCF_000687285.1 Phaethon lepturus | reverse complement strand
GAGCTGGCGTCAATTTTTTTTTTTTTTTTTTAAAAGTTTAATCATTCCTCAAAGCGAGCTGCAGCTCACCTGCTGAAGTGTGTGGCTGCGAATTAAACAACTGAGGTTTAGCTTTTTCAGGTACCACCTTGCACCTTCGTTATACCTGTGTTTCCAGGAAATGCCGTTAAATGAAACTAGGAGGGTGTGCGTGCATTTCCAGTAAGTTAGTGTTGGCACCGGGTGCCTACAGCCACGCCAGAAATACTAGGTTGAGCAAGGAGGTTGCAAGCTCTTGCCCAACAACATGTGGTTCTTGTCTGTGTCTTCTTCCTCATACCCTTTCCTCTTTTTGCCACTTCATTTTAAGGTGAAGGTCCCTTCTACTGTGATAAAAGGCAGTTCCACGATTCATCATATCTAATAATATCTAATAATCATATCTAATAATCGTATCTAATTTCCATCACTAGTCTTCCTTTTGCTGAAGAAAGAAATACTTACTGTTGCCATGAGAAATACTTAACTTGTTGCTACAGGAAGCAGAATAATACATGTTGGGAATCACTGAGGAGAGCTGCTGTAGGAGATCACAAAATAAAGCCCCAGTTCTCAGAATCTCACAGATATGGATCATGCTACGTGACTTACATGCTTATCAGGCAAAAGTCTTTGAAGTTTCCCCCTAAGGTAGGTGGTAGCAGAACAAATGTTTGTATCGCTAAATAATAAGTTTATTTCAAAGGTGTTTCAATGAGAATTTAAGTATCAGGGCACGCTGGTAGTTCTAGCAGCTTTTAGGTTAATTTACTAATGTTCAGATGTATCTGTTGAAAATTAAATCTAGTGTGTCCGTAAGGATTTCCCTCTGCTTTTCAGTGGAGCTTGTGGAAGAGTAAGGGCAGTGTCTTAGGATGAATCACAATAGATGAAGCTCAGTAACTGGAGTTTGTCCCCATGGTGGATGGCAATTTTGACTGTAAAGTGGATCTTACACTGTCAGTTTGGCAGATTCTGTACAAGGCCATGTATATTTTAGAACTGCAAGACTATTAATTACTATTGTAGTATAAAGTTACTACTTCAGGAAGACGTTAACATTTTCAGTGTGTAAATGTATATGTTTGTCTCTTGGGCTAGAATGATGTATTAGTTTCCTAAGTTCCTAAATTACTTTCTTGAGTTTAGCACTTGCATTTTCTGATTTTTCTTTCTCTTTCATTCTTCAGTTATTAATTTCACTTGTATTTTCTCACTATGGTGATATTGCAAATGGTTTTGGAATGAATAAGCAAGAGAGGTTGAACACTTCTACTCATCTGAGATTTCACTGAAGTTTGTTATTACTCTTGAATGTCATCATCTTCCTGATGGGTTTCAAAAAAGATACTTGCCTTTTAACAAATAGATAAACATAAAGAAAAGATGGAAGGAAACTCCATTTGTCTACTTCTAACAAAACACAGAAGAATGCCAAACATTTAAGGAATATATTAATCTTCATCCAGTGATTGCATTGGTAAAATTGAGGGCTAATGGAATGCGATTAATGGTAATATGCTTATATTGTTATGTAAGATATGCTTTATCTATCTATACGGTATATAAGGCAGAACTGGAGAACTCAAACTGTGCCAGTGGGCAGCTCATACTGTTGCTTAATTGAAGAGATACTCTCAAATATGAGTCTCTAATTTACAGCAGCTATTACATTAACCAAACGTACATCTGGTTCTGTATTCATTAGAATAACAGGTAGGTTATATGCAAGCAGTTAAACTTAATTCCAAAACAGGTATGAGTGTTTGGTAGAAGCAAGGACTTACCTTACGATTTTATCTCATCCTAAGCATGAATAGCAAAATCTTTCCAGTTAAGGGCAGACAATGGTGAGGTGTGTATGTAACAACATTATAAGGTGTCTTTTGGAAACCAGATGTGAATACTCTTGTCTGTATTGAAAGAAATGGAGAAAAAAGTCATAGAATCGTAGAGTACGCCATAAGGCTCATCGGCATAACAGCAGAGAATATGAATTGTCCATACTCTGTTGCTTGCTACCTGTCCTATCTTTCCCTCGCTTTTTTGGATGACCTCTTTTCAACTGAAGCTGAGAAATGAAATCTGATGTACAGAGTAAGCTTTAAAATGAAAAAGTAATTTTTAAGATTATCTCCTCTGCTTCCTGAATCACTGAAATGTTAAATCATGAATGTGTTATGGTATGCTAACCCAGAAAGGTAGGTTGTAGTGTGGCAGTTCTGTATTTAGATCTCAGCTAAGATGGAATTTCTGACCATCACGATACAGAAATAAGGAGTGGTTTTTATCTTTGCCAGGGCAATAACTCAAGTGTTTGGGCATTCACTACCAAAGTCACTGCTCTGTTTTAATTATTAAAAAAAAACCAAACAAACCCAAAACCAAAACCCCACTCGTTGTTTCCATGTCTACTGTGTAACCCAATCACAACACTGCTAAAGCAGGAGAGAGAGATTATTTTTCCATTCCCGTTAAATGGAAATTAAAATAAGACAAACAGTACTTTTATAAACAAGCCTTGATAAGAATTTGACAACTAAATTGGTATAGCTAAATGGAAAAAAAATCAGAATAATGCATATAGACTTAGATCATTATTGAGTTCAGAGAGGAAGATGTTTGAATTTCAGTGTAAAACCTGCTTAAAAGAAGTACTTATTTTCATATTAATTCGATGAAGACAGAAAGTTGGTAAAAAGACTGGTTTTTTTCCCCTGCTTAATCTATTGGAAAGCATGAAAACACATAGTTCAATAATAATTAAATAATGGGGAAATGACAAGTAATGTATGTGGAAAATACATCTGGAGGAAAGCAAATGCCATTTCATAAACTGTCAGTAGGTGGCACAAACATTCATAGAAAAAGCTTGGGCGTTCCCAAGTATTATTACACAGCATGGTAGAGTTTCAGGAAGTTTTCTTTTTTTCTTTTCCCCAAGTACATTTTCTGCTTTTCTGGAGAGCAGGGGTTTCTGGTGAGAAATCTTTCATTTTATTGATTTTATGCGGTTGCTACTTAGATAAAACTGTTTTATATTCTGCATCTTATTTGAAAAATGAGCCATGTTTTCCGTATAGGGATATTAGCAACTGTGTGATGTACTTTCAAGTGTATGCGTAAGAAATTAAAGTTGCTTATGTTCAGTATATTTGTCCAAAGAAGCTGGCCAGATAGCAGTCTCTTTTTATTAGCATTGCACCCATAGTTAAGGGCGTCACAGTGGACCCACATTAAGTCACTACTTAATGGAAGTAGTTTTTCTACAGTTCAGGAATGAGTCTTAACTTGATGATATGTTTCATCCATGTGAAAGCCATATATTTAACAGTTGAGTTTTGTATTATGCTGATAACTTGTGAAGCGCATGCCTTAATTTTGAACCATCATAGCTCAATGCATTCTGTACATTTCTTATATAAAATTTTACAGAATCACAGAATCACAGAAACACTAGGTTGGAAAGGACCTTCAAGATCATCAAGCCACCATGTCCCCTAGACCATGTCCTGAACATGGTTTATACATTAGTTGGTTTATACTGAGTTTATACTGGAAAAACTCTTAAAACCTCAGTTTTGATCTCTTCTCTTGCTCTTTAAGCAACAGGACAATTTCTTGCTATGATCTTGGTTTATTTACCTTACTGGATTGCTTCTCTGCTTATATCTTGAATTTAATTCAGAATACTTCTGAATTAAAAGGGATATGACTACAAAGGATAATTTCTCCAGTATCAGCCACCAAAATCACAGGTCATGTGTTACAACAGTTGTTAATTTTGTTGCTTCATAGGATATTCTAAGGAAAGTTTGAAGGTATTCGTAAGTAATTTGACTGAATGCCAGGATATAGGAATGAGAAAAAAAATTAAGCATGTGTGGAAGAATCATATCCTTCTTTCCTGGATATTGCTGAAATTTTATCCTAAGAAGAAATAATGATTTGAAAGTAGATTTTTTTTTTTTTTTACAGATTTCTCTTGAAGCTACATATTTTGTTCCATTATATACATGTTAGTAGTGTTGCCCAAACAATCAGAAGAACAGAATAGGGGATACTGATTATCTTTTGTCCTCTGCACATGCCCGAATGCCTTTTGAGGGCTACGACGGTAAGACTGCATATAATTTTTCCAAATGAAAATCTGGAAGAAGGCTGGAAAAGTTTTGCCATATTGCCTCGCTATTTCTAGATGATTTCCAAGCCTAGTTTCATGCATTCTTTACAAAAAAAGAACTCAGTGGATTGTTTTTTTGTTGTACTGTTGAGATTTCGTAACATAGGTTGTGTTAGATCAAGGAGAATACATTTTACACCCAGTAATGTAATTCTAAGAAAGCTTGTGGAATGGTTAATGGTACAGAGGATGTAAGTCCTCAAGGTTGTAGCTTCAGTCCAACAAGTGACAGCTATTACTGTCTCATTGTAGAGTCACTAGAAATCATTGTAGAGTCACTAGAAATATAAACTCACAATTTAAACATTTGAATATCAAGGGAAAGTTGAAAACCAGTGCAGTCATCAATAAGCACTATGGAAAGCTTCAGACAACAACTATGATTTAAAAGTAATGTGAGGAAGAAGGGAAGGATGTTCCGAGGAAAGAAAAAGATTTCAGAAATCTGGAAAACAACTTTAAATCAGGATTTACCATGTAAAAATGCTAGCTAAGTTCTCAACAGTTCCTCTCTCAGAAAGGCAGTCTAATGGATTTATGGCAATATCTAAAAGGAGATTTAAGGCGGTATTCACAACAGCTGACTTAAAGGGAGTCTGGCTACCTACTACATTCAGAAAGGAAAAGTGTCCTTCATTAGGGAGAATCAAAGCAAAGCCACAGTTAGGATTTTTCTCTAAGTGGTGTTTAAATAAGCCTCTCTCTCACAACAGAGATATTTGAGGTCAGTGTCCTTAGAACAGGGCTAGATTTTGTGTGCAGAGGTCCTACAACTGCTATTTTTTTGTGTGCATGCACACAAAAATTGTGCATGCAAATATTTTCCATTTGTGTTTGGTGTCATCTGTGTACACCTAACAAATCAGACATGGGGGCACCCCACTTTCAGAGTCTAAATTCAGGAGATGCTCAAGCCCATACGGGAAGTGAACTCTTCTGTGGACTTTCCCGTAGCATAAATGTAGAACATCCTAATCCCCCGCCCTGGTCTCCCAAGTTAAAATAAGTGCTAATGACCAATCTCAGCTACCTAAAGCCATTAGATTTTGATTCACTCTCTTGAACCTCCATCCTATGTTTCAGTCCAGGTTTTATAGTCACAAGTCCATTTTAAAAAAGTCTATGAGTCTAGTTCATATCCTTCAATAGAGAATCTGAGGAGAGGATGTGACTATACTGACCTCAAATATTGTACTTTCTGCTCAGTGTATTATACAGTTGTGGGAAGCCTTCATAATACATTGAATCACAGCGATAATTCTGTAAGTAAGTAGCAAATTTTAGAAACTATGAAATCAGACGTGTTTTGTAAGAAACAGACTTGTTATATATTAAATACAGCATGTTTACCAAATAGAAATTTCAGTGGTGGTCTCTTAATAAAGAATGCCTCTCCTGAATGATAATAGGTGCCTTCATTGCTTTTTGAGTCAAAGGGAGAGATAAGAAATTTGAACCTTAAAAAAAAAAAAAAAATCTATCTCTACAATGGCTCCTGCATAGCCTCTTAGTGATACAAATCTGGGGTTTGTTTGTTTGTTTGTTTGTTTTCCTACAGAATTAGAACAAAGATGGACAAATAAGAGAAATACTGAGCATCTCAAAGGAACCATAAACCCATATGACAGCAAATGAGATCTCTCAGAAACCTTTTTCTTTACAAGTGTCTGTTTGCATTAACTTTTTGGAATCACGTCAGCCTGTCCGTGGAAAATGAACTCTTTACATCTGGTTCTAAAGATTTTCCAGAAGATGGTTCTGACAAAAGAATCAAGAGCCTGCCACTCCTGTATACAAACAGTCACCAGTCCAAAGCTAATTCTGACTGGGTTGTGATACAAAATACCACAGAAAGCCTGTCATTGTCAGAAATCACAAATGACAACGCAAAAAAATTAGTAGCTTTATTATCTAATTTCAGACAAGGTGCCAGGTTACAAAATCTGACACTGACAAATGTGACAGTGGACTGGCATGCTCTCATTGGGATTTTTCAAACTGTATGGCACTCATCCATTGAATACTTCAATATTAACAGTGTAACACAGTTGTCGGACATCAACAGCTATAACTTTGATTATTCAGGTACCTCTATGAAAGCATTGACAATGAAGAAAGTTTTAATCACAGATCTGTACTTCTCACAGGATGACCTATACAAAATATTTGCAGACATGAATATTGCAGCCTTGACAATAGCTGAATCAGAAATGATACATATGCTGTGTCCTTCATCTGACAGTCCCTTTAGATACTTAAATTTTTTAAAGAATGATTTAACAGATCTTCTTTTTCAAAAATGTGACAAATTAATTCGACTGGAGACATTAATCTTACAGAAGAATAAATTTGAGAGCCTTCCCAAGGTAAGC
>NW_010538005.1:0-41972 GCF_000687285.1 Phaethon lepturus | reverse complement strand
GGGCAGGACTCCGCAAGCGCTGCTGGCTCCCTGCAGTGACCCTGCGAGGGGTTAGGCAACGGGCAGGCAGGCGCGGCAGAGGAGAGGGAGGGGACGCCTTCGCACCTGGACCTGCTCAGTCCTGCGAGCTGCCCGCCTTAGCACCCGGCAAGGTTGTCCGCAAGAGCCTTCCCCACCTCAGACAGGCCTATTAGCACGCCACTTTTTTGTAGCTTCTGACAAATTCCCCCTTTAGCCTCTGCTCCCCAAAAGAAAGCCGCCGGTGTGGCTGAAACTCCCTTGCTCTGGTATTTGCAGCCTCGACAGCGGCCTTTTAAACACGCGTGTGGTGGTGGGGAATCGTAGAGGGAGTAAAAGCAGTCAATGACAAGCTTAACCACCGTGCGTTTTCACCCCTGCGAGAGCCCCATTTCACAGAGCAGAGACCGTTTTCCGCGCAGCGCTCGCTTACGCCAGTCGCTCCCGGCTGTGCGCAGCGGGTCTCCGGCCAAGTGCGAGGGGACTGTCCGGCTCTGGGGGGCTCTGCCTCCATCGCCTCCAGAGCCCCTCCGCATTCTTCCTCGGAGCAGGAATTCAAGCTATCCAGGCTTAAGCTGCCGTAGCTTTCTGCATCCGTGCTGCTCTGCACAGCCCTTCCTCCCTCAGCATCTCTTATCTTTCAGAGCAGCAGCCCGACGTTTCCTGTAAAACCTATTATGTGGGGTCATTTCCCAAAGAAGTTAATTACAGCTCTGGAAAAATGTGCGGGGCTGGGAGTACACGGGGAGAGCGTCATGCAGGGAAGGCGCAGCACAGCACTGCTTCCCGGGCTGGCGCTGCTCCTGGAGGCAAAGTTACATCTTGAAAACGTTCCCCAAAATTACGATCTACCCACTGAACGCCAAACCACCGGCAGCAGTTGGAGCACCTCAGGAAAAGTCTCGTATATTTAAGTCAATGTGATTTAGTCTAAGTAGCAAACACTCAATTATATTGCTGTTATGGGGTTACACAACAGTTGCAGCTTTGTAACTACGATCTAGATGCTATGTACAGTTAATACATTTCAATTACACATTAATTTATTGAAATACATTCTTACCTTAAAAGCATTTGCAGTTCTGTGGTGCATGGAAAATTTGGTCCAGGGGAACAATTATAACCACTTGAGCTAAAATAACCAGCATAGCACAACTTCTGAAGCGACACCTTTGATACTTTAATCATAAATCTGATTAAAATGACCCAAGTATTCTCCGAGTAGTCTATCTGCTATTTTTCATGCAGAAGATTTTGCTTTAGAATGCCAGCTAACTAAAGTAACTTTCAACTAATAGATGAAATGGAGCACATGCTCAGAGACAAGCTATAGCTCTTGAAAGGAAAACAACTTCTAGTTTTATGGAGCTTTGTTTTGTCTCAGCTACTTATTATCAGAACTTGTTTCCTGCAATCTTTGTAAACTCAGTTAAAACATCTGCAGTCTCAAAGGCAACCTGCAGGACACTCCAATGTGTAAGGATAGCAAGTAATTTAAACTTAGTTTCAAGCAAAAAACCGACTCCAAAACCTCACCTTGATTCAGCTCTTTGAGTGTTTGCGGGGCTCAAAAAAGCCTCTCCCCTCTTGTCTATACTAAGAAAACGTTTAACATGATCAATATTTGTTACCTGGAAAGCCACAAAATCTTTTGCTGTCATCCGGGATGGCCTTTTGGACAGTAAAAAGCAGTGTTCCCGTTTGACACCGCACAACATTGCTATGACAGATCTGTAGACCAGTTCAGAAGTGCTGTTTTTCTCTGTGTAATTCAATTTGTCTCACGCTTGTCCCACAGGCAGGTTTATCAGAAACAATCTATGGGTAGCGCAGGATGTGAAGTCACGGCAGCACTTTTAGTGAAATAAATGGACAAACCAAATCTCCTGCAACGATGAAAATCTACAAATAATCCCAATGCAGCAGGTGGATGTAACATCTGGCTACCAGAAAGCTAGACTGAACACAGGAGAACAAAACTTGAAACTGCACTGGTAAATACATACAGTCATTTCTTTGACAGGAACAAGTGTCACTGGTCAGTGGGAAATGCTTCCTTTTTCTAGTAGGATTTTCCTTAAGAATTTAATAATTTAGGAGAAAGGCTTCAAATGTGTATGTTAAGAGGAGTGGTGTGTATAATATAACATAAAACTCAATCTTCACATAATCTCAGATGGGGACTCTCGGTTCATAACCACCTGTCACTAGTTCATGATTTTGTTTTCTCTGCCCTGTGGGGAAGGACCATCTCCTTCCATTTTACTTTCAAGTGCTGAAGCTCTCGAGGGGGGAAGACTTTGCCTGCCTCCACACTCACCTGTCCCTTAGCACAAACAACAGCAGATACTCCTCTGCGTATCAGAAAGACGCTTTAATGCATGGGAATGCTCAGACCTTGACCGCAGACGAGCAGCCAGCATAACAGCCAGTCTTTTTCAGACATACTTGTTATGACCACTCAATTTTAAAACATCAGTTTAGTTGTGAAAAGATAGAAATACAAAATCTTTCCAACTGAGTAGCAGCAGCAACATTTAAAGATTGCCAGGGTTTTCACTCCAGTGGATGGAGTTTTGTATTTCAGAAGCAGAAACCTCACAACCGTATGTCAGATACGCACAGGTCAGAGAAGTACTCATACAGTACCAATACCCAAAACCATGGGTTCAAGGCCAAAATCTGAAGTGGACACCAATGAAAAGATTATTTCTCATGGCAAGAACTTTGAAAGAGACTCATTCATTCATAGGGAAAGAAGTGTTGTGACAGTTGTGGGGGCAATGGACAGCCTTACAGCCAGCAACAGAGGCTAGAATACATCCACCACAAGGTTTTTAAAATTAGTTTAAAACATCCTTCAGGTGAGCCAGGGAGCTGACAGAGCTCTGCAAAGGGAGCGGGGCAGCACAGCAGAAAGCTACTCTTGCAGGAAGCCAGGAACTCAATAAAAATTTGAGAAGAGTGATCCATGAGTACAAACGGTTAAATGACAGAGTAATTCCTAAGGATGGAAATTTTATTCAATTACAAGAGCCTTCAATCACCAACAAAGTTATCTACATACATCCAATTCAAAAAGTTAAATGTGAGGTTGTTTCTTTTTTGGATCAGTCTCTCCAATTTCATGGTATACAGTTCAAGCTTCTACCCTACCTGCTTTTATGGTAAGACAAAGAAGAGTGTACTATTATAGAGATGTCTCTAACTACAAACTCCATGACAGATGAAAAATGGTGCTTTCTTCCACTAAACTTTGCATTTGGGACAGAACAGATGTAGTTCCTTATGACTGTAAGAAATGAAGCATTGTTTTAAGTAATTACTGGTTATTTATACAATCAGGAAAATGAACAAACTCTGGTTTCCTATGACTTGGAACAAATCAAACCCAGAGAATAGATAAATAAGGTTTTGTTTTGTTTTAAGTTAGCAGCACATGTGTGTGTGGAAACAAGATCACATGCAGAGATAGCCAAGTAAGCGTGAATACAAGAGATCTGGCCAGCGGCTACAGTGGAGAGGAGTAAAGTTTAAGAGTATACAACATCCAGTTTAAGATTTTTTAATCCAGTTTATTAAATATTGCTTTTTGGGGACATGTTTACAACAAGCCCAAATAAATTGCTTAAGGATTCAAAGCAGTCATATTAAAATACAGCTTCAATATAAAGTTTGTCACAGTTTTACAGTATTCAAAAATGACAGACCTGCCTTAAAAAAAGACTATTACACCAAAACATAAGAAAAACAGAAAAACAAACAAGTTTGGCATTTTCATAATCTTTATAGTATAAAACAGAATATTAAATCTATTACCAGCAAGCTGATACTTCAATCTATTACCTAGTCTGAAGTGTCTCCCATTAAAACACACTATACAACAGCACTATACAAAAGTCGTGGTGATACTCATTTGATGAAAGTGCATCCCTGAAAGTTTGCCAGTTTATTATAGTTAGCTCTTAAAAAAAAAAAAAGGTAAAATTAAAACGTCCTCTTTTAACCGAAGGCTTTATTTTTTATTTATTTATTTATTTATTTATTTTGCTGTTTTGTCTCACTTTCAGCCTTCTTTTAAAAGTGTCTACGGACGCCCACCAGGGGGCAGCGTAAGATTAACCATCAAATCACGAACGGCTGCAAATATTGTGCATTCACCTGGAACAGGGAAAAGAGACAGGTTAGCATCACGCCACAGACAGGCCTTCACTCTAACAAGCTCGCGAGGCAGCGCGCTACGCCGACTCCGACCGCGCCGGCACGGCTATTAACCCCTACGGGCAGGGGTTGACGATACGTGGTGACCGCGAGTCGCAAATCCCCGCGACGTCCAAGGACGTCAGGATTTGTAACTGTTTTAACTGAAGTAGCTCCGGCTTTCCCAGCGGGACCGCTCTTGTTGGTCATGAAATTGCATGAAGCTCTTAACTTTTAATTGCTTTTGAATGTCAGATTGAATCTATACTAGAATTTAGCGTACATAGCACTGCAATCCAAATTTTTCTGTGTGTTATCAATTAAAAGCACTACATCTTATAAAGAACAACCCCCCCCTTTTTCAAGTTCTATTTATATTGATTAAGAGCAGAAATGAAACATTTCAAAAGACTGAAGTCTGAAACAGCTGGAAGATGTTTTCTCTCCTAAGCCAAGTTTGGAAACATTTCTAATTCCGAGACTGGGCAAAAGTCAGAAATCTGTTTCTTTCAACCAAACTGCTCTGGCTCTACCCTTGACATCTAAACTGCAAAATAAAATACAAAGCGAATGGAGTCTTGTTTCAAATAGCTGAGATCTAATACAGAGAGGAAAAACCAGCCACAGCTGTCTCAAGTTTTGAATACCAGCATTTTTTGGACAAAAAACACACAAACATTCTGAAACAGCTTAAAAAAGTTAGAACCAATAGAATCGAAAGCGTTTAATTAGAACAACAAACGGTGAAGTATTAGGCAGCTGTGACTTTCATCTACTGTTTCCTGGTAAAAGAATACAATTAATAGCCGCTATCGTACCCTGGTCACTGTGGGCTGAATTTTTCCTGCATATTTCAAGAAACATCAGTTAGAAGACATTGAAGTTTGTTGCTGAAGGAGCAACAGTGTGAGCAAAGAGATAAGAACAAAGCCTGTTGGGATGCATTAACCCTAGCTGCCAAACTAGGGATCCCCAAGATTATTTTCCCAAGTCATTATCATAGCAAAGCTATAAATTTGGCCTAAATACCATCCACCACATCACTGAAAATCAGACACTGAAAAATGCTTAGTTGTGAAGTGCTTTAAGAAATATCACGTGAGTCCCTTGAGCTCCTCTCTAAGAGTCACCTCCAGCATCTGTAGGGACTTTCGTTTCCTTACCAGATTGATGTCCACTACATAATGCAGGTTGTAGACTTACAGCTCAAGCTTAACCCTATTATTCCAGGGCATTGATTCCATCTCAGTTCATATAATTATTTCCACAAAATAAAATACTTTTTCCCCATGGAAGCATAGGTAAAGTGATCTCGGAAAGACAGCGTACTCACAATGAGTTAACATTTTACTGCTAAACACAGCAGAATGTGTTTGCCCACAGATCTGAAAAGAAAACTTCCAAAAGAACTTACTTTTCAGGCACTATCATTTTATTAAGAGGAAAATTAAGCTGAATACAAAATACTTTCTCACAAAGAGAGAAAGGTAAAAAAAAAAGATACAGCCAAAATGAGGCAACACTGATTACGGGTTACAATGAAAGTGCCAGTAATACCATATGTGCATGATGGGAAGCCCTGGTCCTTTCTGACTGAAACAGTGAAAAATTCACTTAACCGAGCAAATTGCAATTAGTGCAGCAGAAGAGCTAACACAGGTAGGAAAATCCTGGGTACAGCACAATAGCATCACAAGAGAAAGGATATGCTTCTGGGATCTCCCATGTATTGCTCTTGTAAAAGAAGTCTCGCAACTATCTACTTTCATCTGTTGGCTCTCCTATCACCTTTCAATGGCAAAGAAAAGAAGGTATCTTGTTCTCTTCTATCAGATATAATAATGTAAGGTTTGACAGTAAGAACACAGGAAATGGCATTTCAAGTGTCCTCAGGGAAGATCCTACTTTGGCTGGGTGGTGGTAGAAATCAATCAATCAATCAATCCATACAAGCTCATTCTTTCTTTTAAAAGTCAAAGGAAAGGCTACTAGTAATGGCCTCTGCTCAGCTAGCTACATTCTTCTTTGCCTAGATAAGGTCTTCCTTGGTGCCACAAGCTTTTTATACACATTTTTTTTCCTGTCTATACTCTGCTCCCTGTACCACATTCCCAAACTTCTTCAAAACTTGAGACAAACAAAAATTGTCTACCCTACTCTATTGAATGATCATCAGAAGACATCTCACCTTGGATATTCAAGAGCAGCTTTGACAATTACTCCCTATGCTGCGGTATTTTGTGGAGAGTTTACCTTAAAACACAACTTAGTGCAATAACAAACAGCAAAACAAGTATCTACCCTTCCCCATACTAGGGGAACTCAGTGGGGAAGCACCTTCCAAAAGAAACCTTAAGTTTAGTTAACTTATCTTGAAATAAAAGTGCTATACAAACAACAGTTCTGTACCACACACAGAACTCTTACAGGTAACCCCACACGCCCTCAAGGCTATTTTCTCTCCTATTTATCTACACTATTACTATATGTTAAACAGAAAATGCATGTTAATTTAAATCTCATCACAATTTTCATAAATGTATGCACATCCACACCAATTTAAGATAAACATTGCTCATGTTCTAGCAAGCGAAATAAACTGTGAAGCATCATCAAAATTACCGCATAACAACGAGATGAATAATTATACAGAATAGAAGTAGAATTCAAACTGTGGATTCACAACTTCAATCTGTTCACTGGGTTATTGGAAAAAGGCTTTATTCTTCAGCATGTAACTACAGCAGAACTGAAAGTTATTGTTCTTATGAGCCATCTGTGTATTAGGACTCCAAACCACTGCTTACAGACAACATGCTGCCCAAAGAACCTGCTACTGTTGTTCAACGTTTCAGATATTTTAAAAAAAAAAAAAAAAAAGCATGACAAACAAGAGGGAAAGCAAAGCACAACAGTTGCTCACAGTGCACTACCTACAGGCCAATGAACATTCAGAACAACCTATTTAGCTCAAACACTTCACAGCACGTTTGGCGGACAGAACTGTATGTGCCTCTGTTAGTGTACGCACTGACAAAGGAGCATACAATCACGCCAATTACTTTTTAATCATTCACAGCACGTGGACAAGCTCTGATAACTATTTTAACATCCCTTTATATTCTACTGTTAAGCTCAATAACTTCTTCATAATTAACCATGAAAACTGACACTTGACCATAGCATATTTCTTGTGACTCATTCTGGGGCCATTTGTTAAAAAGTATGACTCCTGCTGTGCAGCAAGAGTTGGGACAGTAAGAGGTGCATTCTGTCACTTGGGCAGAACAGCAAAATCCAGCCTGAATCATCAGTGTAACCTTTTGCTATGTTGCCAGTACTTGCTATTAAGTTATGTATTGCCTGTCACATCAGGAGTTTGTAATTACTAAAGAAGTATGATAGAAACCAAGAAGAATTCAGACCTAAGAGAGGTTTAGTTTTACACTGGAGATTTGTCACAGATGTCTGGGTGAAGAGAATATATCTACTGGACATGTACAGTACCTGGTCGTGGTGAATTCAGTTCAGCAAACCTCTTTAGAATATTGCTAACCATCATTGGAGCAGCAACAGAAGAGTTCTGCTGCCTGGGAATATCAGCCTGTTGCGTTGTACCCGAAGCCATATCATAAATAATTGGGACAATAATACTAACAGCTTCCTGTGGGACTGTTGTTTTCTGTGTTAGCTGGAGCTGTGGGAAAAAACAAAAAGTCTGTTAAACTGAATGACCACGTACTTCAGCGCAACTTCTGATACAGTTAAACACTCTAGGCCTACAGACAGCATGTACTTCCACCCTCTCAGTTTTCAGACATCAATTCTGTAACAGAGAAGTTATCAATCAGGTGTCGACTATTTTCTTCTCAAAAGCACCCTAGAGTTAGCATTGCCTCAGACACGACACTAATATAGATTTGTTCTAAACATCTCCTTCCCACTATGCTTTCCCAAGCACCTGGGAAGTGTTTATATCACTTAATCTAGGCAGTTACTGCCTCAGAGAAAGAGAAAACACCCAGAAGTTGAGCATTCGAAGATACCTACAGCCCAGAGGGGACTGAACTTGATATATTGTCAACATCTCTCCAAGAACACCAAACACGAAGAGTTGCTGTGCTTTTATAGTAGGGAGAATAGGAATACTAACTGAACTCATTACAAGAGATGCACACAAATCTAGGCTTCCAAACAGCAGAACATTTTTAGCTATTACAGTTGTCAGATCTAGCATGCTTATGTTTTGCTACTAACCCATGATGATTTCAAAGATATGCAGCCCAAAAAATTTTAAAACAGATAGCTCTACTTACAAAAAACAACATTTTGGATTTCAGCACAACAGCAGGTGTTCCTGGAGGTGCAATT
This sequence comes from Phaethon lepturus, assembly GCF_000687285.1. Classification (NCBI taxonomy): domain Eukaryota; kingdom Metazoa; phylum Chordata; class Aves; order Phaethontiformes; family Phaethontidae; genus Phaethon; species Phaethon lepturus. The sequence goes on along the minus strand of NW_010538005.1, from coordinate 33,383 downwards.
GGCGGTGCACTGGGAGGAATTGTTAAACAAAACTGCACATTCCATTTCAGCTGACTTGTCTGATCAGGGAACTGTTTAGAAAAAGCAGCATAGAGAAAGAACAGCAAAGGTCTCATGTCAGTGACATACATGGCTATGAACTAGGGCAGCGTTACAAAGTAGAATGTGCCTCTTTAGCTAATCTTGCAGATGTTGTCAGGTTTAGCATAAGCCAGAATAACTCTGAAAGAATTGAGCATAGGATAAACAAGAATACAATCAGAAAGATTCCAGCCAGCCTTTGCGTGTGCCTATTGTGCAGTAACATGCCTACAGTTTCTCAAAATCATCAGTGTAAAGGAGAAATTTCGGCAGTTTCCAGGAGAGCTAGTAGTAAAATGAAAACTTCTTTATTAACACTAAATAACATATATATAAATTTAGAGTAATTTATGTGTTTATAGATAAAGACACAACACCTTTTTTTCCAAATATAACAACCGAAGTTGGGTGAACTAAATAGACTGGTTAACTTACCAGCTCAAGTTTCATGATGTGTACGCAGTCCCTGAGGATATGCGTTGGAGCCCCTAGTAATTTTGTGAAGGCTATTAGGGTGTTCGCTTTAAAAGGTGGTCCTGCAACCTAAAGAAAGACACTATTTAGTACTGCCTATTTAGATAATAGCTGTATGATTTACTATGGTAATCAGCCTACACAGCTGTTAATTTTATATATTGCAGCCTTTACGCATGCCAATGAAAGTCAGCAGTACCACTCAAAACACCATCAGAGATTAAAAGCAATGTACAAAAATTTAAACATTAATGATTTGAATACATACCCTTGTTTCAAAGAACTTCTCCAAAACTTGTAACTCCTCTGATTTCCACTGTCCTGTATTTTCAGGTGTTACTTTCAGTTGCAAGGTCTGGTTGGTTTTGGGATTGAGAGCAACCCTGCATTTCAGTGCCTCCGTCTTAAACATAATTACACCAGGTTCATTGGAGTTTATTAACTGTAGCTGCATAAAAAGAAGTATCACATTCAATCAGTCATTTGTTAAATAGCATGAACACACACACACATTCACTCCCAAGATTGTAGTGATCAATCTGCCTTCCTTCCAGAAAGAAACATGTGATATTTATACACAGGTAAAATTGCCTTGAGAATGAAGCTCATGCAAGATTTGGCTCGTCTCTCTGTCACTGAATCTATGCCAAAGAAGAGGTGGATATCGTCTGTCCCAAACCCTAAAGCAACATTCATGACTGAGTAGTTCAGTTATTGTCAACTAGCAACTAATTTCTTGGGCAGTCCTGACAAGTAACCCTGTGGCTGTTCTAGTTAACTCCCAACAAATGTGCTAAACTCACAGAAACCATGGCATCTGAAAATCTGGTCATAGTCTTGCTATCATATCAGTTATCAAATGTCACCTAACCAAACAGGCTTTCCACTTCTAATTTGTGTGGAAAAGTGTCCTGGTTTCAGCCAGGTTAGAGTTAATTTTCTTCACAGAAGCTAGCGTGAGGCTATGTATTGGATTTGAGACGAGAAAACGTTGATAAGGTGCTGATGTTTTGAGTTGTTGCTGAGCAGTCAAGGACAGTCCAGCTTCTCATGCTGGCCTGCCAGCAAGAAGGCTGGGGGTGCACGGGAAGTTGGGAGGGGACACAGCCAGGACAGCTGACCCAGGCTACCCAAAGAGATATTCCATACCATATAATGTCATGCTCAGTATATAAAGCTGGGACAAAGAAGAAGGAAGGAGTGGGGGGATGTTTGGAGTGATGGTGTCTGTCTTCCCAAGAAACCATTATGCGTGATGGAGCCCTGCTTCCCTGGAGATGGCTGAACTCCTGCCTGCCCATGGGGAGTGGTGAATGAACTCCTTGTTTTGCTTTGCTTGCGTGCGCGGCTTTTGCTTTACCTGTTAAACTGTCTTTATGTCAAACCATGAATTTCCTCACTTTTACTCTTCCAATTCTCTCCCCCGTCCCACCCTGCGGGAGTGAGCAAGCGGCTGCGTGGGGCTTAGTTGCTGGCTGGGGCTAAACCACGACAAAAAGAAGCAGAACTAAATGCTCTTTCTAAATTTTGACATTTTAGACAGCAAGATTGAGAAGTATAGGACAAGTCCAACAGCAAATACTTTTTATACTTGAAGCATTTCAGTTTGTGCTTGATTTGAAAGACATGGAGTAGAGAAACATGAAAAGGAGCAGTTGTGAAGTCATACTCACAGGTCTGTATTAAAACAACCTAAACCATACCGTTTCCTGTTGTATGATCCTCTGAAGATGCCTCCTCATAATAACTGATCCAAGGAATCGCTCAAGAGGGGAGCAAAGATAGCTGCCAGCTAGTCCCGGCACAAGCCCAGGGGTAGGAGAGGGCAACAGCAGAATATTCAAGGCACTGTGGGTGAGGATTGTAGGTATGGATGCAGCCCAAGAGCGCTGAGGTAGTTTACGAGGTGGAGGCATGCTAGTTGGCATTGCTTGGGAACCTATTGATATGGAAAAAGTATTTGCAGTAAGGAAGGATTTAAGCTGAAACATAAGATATATGTTCGCTTTATTTGCTGTGACTATACAAGCAATGAGTTCTCTGGGCCAAAGCTTAATCCTTCTTATTTAAGAATTTGGGTGTCTAGTGATAGGCAACAGATAGACTAAGTCAAAGAATTACAGTTTTGACCATCCACCCCTGCAAAGAATCTCAGTAACATTAAAATCCTACTCCCTTTTCCTCTTTCTGCAGCATGCCAGCAGATAGCAGGTTTGTACAACAAACTCAAACAGATGTAAAGATGGCTAAATCAGTCATGCAAGAGCAGCATTACAACTCTATAATGTGAAAAGTTAGTATCTGGGTAGGCAAATATGCCTTTTGTTGCTTTCATTCCGAAGAATTCTCTCTCAGTCATAGACTTCAATAGTTTAAGACTAATTTCTGCAGTGCAACAAGAGGTATTAATCCTGCTGAAATTTATGCTGTATGATTTAACTCATTTTCCAATTTGTTATAGAAGATTTGAATTAGGACAGAATAAAGGGCTTCATTTCCTTAGATATTTTACTGCACAAGGGCAGTAAGTACTGCTAGGCTGACACACAAAACTACCAAAAAGAACAGAACTAGAAATGTTAAACATGACCGTTTCACAGTTATAACACTGATAAAGAAGCCTACTTGTTCCAGCTCGTGGGGAATGAGAGGCATCTGGGACAGGTGAATGAAGGGAAGGGTTGGCTGGTGACATTCCAGGCATCCGTGCTGCTGGTGATGGACCAGAGACCTGGGGAGATCCTGGCCAGTTCCCTGCACGCTGACTGGGCGACATCATAGTGTATGGTGAGCTTGGGTCTATGGTACCTACAGATGTTACAAGACCATTATTATTTTTTAGAAAGTACAAGGTTTTCTAATCTAGAAATCTAAAAAAGGCTTACCAAAATCTGTAAAGCATGAACGTGTCTGCAAGCTTTTACACTATGTTTTACAACCATGTAAAAAACGTAAGGGAGGTGAGGGGAATCAAGATACAGATTCAATGGTTTTCTGGTGGTGTGGTTTTTTTTGTGAGTTTTTGTTTTGTTTTGTTTTTTGTTTTAAGTAAAAGAAAATTGAACATTAAGGCAAGTTGGCATGTTCAACACGTAACGGGGTCTAAACAAAAAAGAGCTCCTGCCTATGGACTTGGACTTCTACTGCTCCTTAGCAAATGAAAGCCTCAGCTAGACTGTGCCTTATCTATTCAGTATCTTGCAGTCATCTCTGCAAAAGTATCTTTGGTTTTGTACTCCACTATAAAGACTGATCAGAACAAGCTTCTTAAACAGTCTGTTGTATATCTACCTCACTTTGAAATTTTAGCACACCAAATTAACTGCCAAGATGAACAATTTGAACTGTTCATTTAGTGTGATCTATGGAATGGTTTCCAATGCACTGTGATTACAACAAACAATTGCTTTGGCAGCTCCAAAAAAACTTGATAAAGAAAACAACCAAAAGGCATGCTGCTCACATTTAGGTATGTTAAAGGAAGACTTTAACATTTTCAAATTGCAAGTATTTGAATTTCTAACCTGTTCCAGTTATTTTTCCAGAAAACATAAGCAGTGAAAATAGATTAACTAATCTAACGAGACAATGCTCATTAAAAGCTGCAGCCAGTGTTCTGCTACAAGACCACATGGAATTTCCCCACATTAGTAAGAAGGCAAGAGTGACTGATAGTCAATTTTTAAAACATTAGGAACACCTCAATGTGCCATGCAGCTACTTTTGACTACTGTTAAGAGTTACACCTGCATGTATGAAAACAGCTACTTAAGCCAATTACAACACAGGACTTTTTCTCAATTAACTTAGGTCTGCTCCAGAAGACTTAATTTCAGGAAGCAGATGTGCTCTCCCTGTCACTACATATATACCTGCCAGTGAAGAACTCACCATGTGGGCTGGCAAAGTTAGCTGTTTGTCCCATTGTGATTCCAAGAGAGGAAGGTGAAGGAGTTGGACCAAAGGATGCTGGTGATGGTGCTCTTAAAGCTCCACTAGGTGAGCTTGCAGCATGCAAATTTCCTGATCAAAGACATCATGACACTCAACATACACACTTGACATTTTTGTTGTAGTTTTTTCTATCAACTGCTACAGCTATCTCCTTTCTAGGGAGACAACAAACAAGCTTAATGAGGATTTGTTTTTGCACTCAAAGGTTTGATTTTGTACATGCATGAGCATTATATTTTCCAGACTGATTCACCATACAGAAGAAACTTTCTAAGATATTTGGCTTGAAGAATGGCATTTCACCCCTGCCCTGCCCTTCCCCAAATTTAAACATTTTCAGCTGTTGCGCTATAACAACTGGAAGCAGAAAGCTGAGCTTTGGTGATGAAAAGCTTTTTTGAAGAAGCAGGTATTTAAAATTAACACGTTTTGATCTGAGCAAGTTGCAAGCCGTAAGAATGAACCAGTCCCAAATATTACACAGCTAAAGACGACAGTTTCCCTGAATGTTTTTTTTTTTTTTTTTAAGCTTCAAAATATACTTTCCAAAACACACATGGTGGGACTTTCTTTGCTATTTTTCCACAATATAAAGTGCATTCTCTTGGCTAACCTGGAGCTAAATGCAGGTCAAATAATAGAAGCACGGACGCACAAAGAGCTGCCTGTATATTTCCAGCACGTGATTAGCCATCTTACCTGGTGACTGTGTGTGCATCATAGATGGAGATGGCGTCACTGTGTTGTGATAGGAGGTGGGTGGTGAAGTAAGAGGATATGCTCCTGATGCTCCTGTCTGTTTTGCAAATGGCTGAAATTGTCAAGACAGGACAATGAAAATTAGTGATCATTTTGTAATAAAACTAAACTTACGTATGTGCAGGAAAGAGTTTGGTACCCACCTATGAAATCTTATAGGTCCATCAACATAGTAGTTTTATTCTCTATATCACCCTGTTCAGCACTCACTATTTTTTTTCAGTGACTTTTTGCAGTTTCTTCTCAAGACATAATACCTTGCCCCTCATTACTTTTTATCTGCCACCCTATAACAGCGAAGCCTCCTGACTCCCCCTCCCATCTTTTATCTCAAACAGTCGTTTTCCCTCCCTCAGTCCTTCGCTTCTAAGGCAGCAAGTCTCCTGTGACCTTCCAAAGCTGCTGTTCATATGCTATGGGCTGTTTACACTGGAATGAGAAATGGCAAAATAAATTAATACGTTTTGCCCCAAGGGGAATTCCACAGCAGAGCAGTTTTATAGTCTCCCTTTCCATTTTTTACTGCTAATCCTTTTAGAAGGTAAGTTCTTAGAAACCTACAGTGGTGGAAGGCAATAAACATTTCTTATTTTGCCTGGAGGGTACCTGTTGTTGTGGTTGCTGTGGTGGCTGCTGGGGTTGAAGCTGCGATATCAAAGAATCCATCATGTCTCCTCCAATAGGAGAAGGTGGGTTATCGTCTTCATTTACAGATCGTCTTCGTGCATCCTGATTGCTGTCAACAAACATGTTCAGGAATGTCTGTGGAAAAATCAGTTTTGTTAGCAATTTCCCCATTTACATTTTTTTTACATAAAATGAGCACAGTATTTGCTGAGCTTTAATACTGTCTTTATCAACTACAGCACATAAGAAACAAGCTGGTCTCTAAAAGTAACTACTAGTTGGCATTCATTATATGTTGTATGAATAGTTTGCAAAATATATCGATTCATAAACAGAGCTTCTCAGTGGATATTTAAGCTTAATTCCCTTTTTCTTTTAAAAAAGGGGTCTTGCATTGCCACCGAATGAGAAACCTTGCTCATTAACATGGAATATCTCTAGTTAATTGAAATACCAACATTTTTTATTTCTTTCTTAAAAACAAGGAAAAGCCTACACCTGGAAATAGCTGTTCCAGAACAACTCATCAGTATCCAGAACCTACTGGGCTGTTGTATCACACCTACAATTGCCCTCTGTGGGTAAGAATGCCCAGGTCACCTCCTCCATAGCATTCTCTTTTACCCAGAGGAATTTGCTAACCTTCTTGAGTTACTTCCTCCTCTACCTTCCCAATGTCATTCTCTTATACTTTCCACTGGTATTTACAATCCCCTTCCTCTTCCCATTAGCCTTCCACTTGGAATTCGTGAAAGAGGTAGATGCTTAGGATCAGCTAAATGCAGTACCAGAGAGTCAGTGTTCAGTTGTACCTGTCAGAAGAAAAAATTAGCAAACTATCCTGTTTCACAATGGGTGCCACTTTCCAGGATTTCAGTATAACTAGCACTGGTACAAGCTGCCCTCAGCTAAGGTATTCTGTCAATGTGTATAGATTAATTTTTCAGGAAGAGCGAACCAGCACCGTATTCAGAAGCAAAGCCACAGGCTCCTGTCACACACTGATGGAAGCTATGTTAAGAGAGAAGTTTGTGTCCAGAATCATCTAACAGGGAGCATTTCCTCATCTGCAACGTATGAGCACAGTCCTGCCACACAACATAGTTTGTGAGGAGCAGCTGTTAATCCTGGAGAGTACATCTAGCCTAGTCACAAAGCTTCAGCAAGTTTTAAGAAAAGGATGGCTGAAGTAACTTCTGTGTTATTTTATTATGTAGATAAGAAAAAAAGCCCTGACACTTGATGCCAGTTTTTCTTAAAGGAAATGTGCCAATTCACTTGAATTAAAACATCTAGTGATAAATCAGACAATTCCTTCTGTGCTCAGAATTTTGGAAGGACTGCACCTCTTCACAAAAAAAGCTTCACAAAACTCTTCACATCAGATCCATACTTCAAGTCAGAAGCTCATTTATTTACAACGTGTCAGAAAACACAGAACAGTCACCTTTAATCCAGGCGCAGGGTAAAAACCTTCAACTATTTTGCTGTTGTCGAAGAGACTGTATGCCCCATCACGTATCGCTACAACACCACGACTCCGGCAGTAGATGTCAATGCAGTACATATTCCTAAAAGCCAGCCTGATATGCGTAGGTGACTGTGGCAGAATTGAGAAACACTGATAGGCAGTGTTGGTGCGTTGAGTCAGACCCAGCATGGGCACAGTTGGAAGTTTGTTGATGGCATTTAATGGAGCCTGAGTGTCAAACAAAACCTGAGAGAGAACAGATATCGAGAGATCAGGTAGCCTACCTTGAAGTAAAGGTCGGGGAAAATGGGGCATAGGGCGGGATACAATCTTCCCCAAGCCACCTTCTGCCAATGAGATCCATAAACAATCACAACACACACATGTAATTTTGAAGAGAACAGTTTAATCAGAATTCAGCTCTTAATTATCTTGGGTTTTTTCTTGAGAGAAGTTTTTAAAACATTACCTGTAACAACTGCACCACATTTGGTGTTTTATTAAACATCTCCTGGAGCTGGTGCAGAATTGTGTTGTGACAGTTACTGCAACCTGAGTTTGGGCCAACAGTTCCCAGTGAAATGTGGAACTTCTGGAGTATGGAGTTCCACTGAATGCTGATCTGCAATGTCAAGAACATAGAATGGTCTTGGAAACTAGAACAACTACGAGGTTATAACAAGAAACCTAGTCAGCTTTAATTCTTTTTCACATTTTTCATCAATCCTCAACAGATTCCTAACTCACCTTCCTCAAAAGTTGCTGAGGTTGTGAAAAAACAAAAAACCCCATACCATTAGCTTTAACATCCATTTAGCTAGCTGGATTGTTGGCAACCACAAAACTGGGGAATTATTTTAGCAAGTCAACCAAAAAGAAAAAAGCTCTTTCTGCCAAAGGCAAGATAGAGGAAATTAAACATGAGAGATTCATGCTGCAGAGAACTGATTAATGAGTTGCTGGAGGTGGACTGGTTTTCCCAGTCATATCACACAAAACCAAGAACTGGACATGCTAATATGTAAGGAAGTGACATGCAAAACCCACACTGCTACTCTTGCTATTTATTAACTGTCCCGCTAAAATGCACATAGAAATACTCTTAAAAATTCAGCTTAGCACATGAACACAAAAACCTTCCAGGAAGCAAATTTCCAGTGCATCAGCTACTTTGCATCAGTTGCACACAAAAATATATTCTTAGTCTGTAATAAACATGCATTTACTTCCTCCTCTGCCTTGCATTTAAGGCAAATACTCAGTCAGTTATGAAAGTAATTAATAAGCTGTAAATTCAAATGCTACAGAGGAGGCCAGAATTCTGAACAAGGGAACAGCACTGCTACAAAATAATTAAGGACCACTTCATTTGAAAGCCAGTACTACATTTAAAACTTTGTTAGAGTCCTTTCTTCTAAGGCAGAATTAGGCACTCAGCTTTACATATATCCAGATATCCTGGTACAGCAGTGACCAGTAGCAACACTTACCATAAGTTTGTCAGAAGGCGGCTGCCACACCAGTTTTCATCAACCAGGAGCACACAACTGTCCTTCCAACAATTTAAAGTATCTTACACAAACTCTCAAAAATTATGAACATCCCATAACCTAGCAAATTAGCAATCTGGCACCCCCTATTTCTGTCTTTTCTACATTCATCAATATTAATTCCACAATAGTGTAATACAAGGAAAAATTTTGCAGCACAATTCTAAGAAATTTAAAACTACCCATTCTGTTTTCAAACATACATTTTAAGTGCATTTAGGAGTTACTTACTGAGCTCCCCTTGGTAGTTCCATAACAAAGGATAAGTTTTCGGTAATTGTAGATACGAACTTCTGAAAAAACGTTTAAGTGGTTGGGTATGTCTTTGAAGAGAAGAAGGAAAAGAGTTAGAGTGAGAAAACCATCATAATATATAAACACATCATTTTAACGAAAAGGAGGTGATTTCTGTACCTGGTAAGGATCGTGCAAACTCCAGGACACATTCATACAGCCGAGCAATGCTGTTCCAGTCATTAAGGAACATCTCAACAACTTTGCGACCTCCAACTGGTTCAGATAACTGGTTTTCATATGTCAGGTAAACATGACGGGTTGGTCCTGCAGTGTTAGGAAATGGTAAATACCGATTAAACTAGCAGTTCCTAAACTGTGGTTTACAGACTACGGGTGAACTGTAGCAAGTGACCAGGAAGCATATTTAAATAACAAAAGTGCATCAACTCAGCAGTCAAAATTTTGATTCAGGTACATTGTGGTTTATTAGAAGTCTTAAGAGCAGACAGTTGTCCAGTAACACCAAAACATTAGAACTACTGGAACAATGTAAACCACAAAGAAACAATATGTTCTAGTCTTCCTATGTAAAACTTACCTTGCTCCCTGGATGAAGTGCTATTAAGTGGACAGTTTGCAAACACCAGCTCAGCCACCCACGTGCGATTATTTCTACCTTGTAATCGGAAAGTGCAATCAAGAAGAGATCGGTCCAGAGCCTTCTGCGTTTCCTCGTTTACACCTTTACAGGGAGGAATTCTATTCATGATAAGAAAAAAAAAAAAAATCTCAATTATAAACAGTACAGTTCCAAAACTAAAAATACTACCTTCTAACATTTCCTGAAGGACTTCCAAGTCTGGACATGAAAGAATGAACAAATCAACAGCAAAGACATCTGGACTGCACAGTGATATATCCTATTCTTCTTCAAGGACTGTAATAAGTGTGTTACAAAAGCACTCTGAGTTAAGACCAGTTTTTATATGGATTCAACATCTGCAAATTACAGATTGTTGAGGGATCTCTTGAATTGTCCTGATCTGTTGAAGTAAGATATAAAGCTTTTATACAGAAAAACAAGCCAAAAAAAGCGGAAATTAAGCAACTCCTATGGCAACCTGAATTCATGAATCAGTTTGCCTTCTAGAACAAGCTCACTCTAAATGCAATGAACAATCTGGCAGTTATCTTAGTACCCACTAGTTTATTCATATCCCAATGTGAGAATTGAGCTCACGGGACCGACTAAATAAAGCTTAAGTAAAACCACGCCAAACTCTTTTTCAAATCCCTTGAAAGACTACCCAGAAATTTAATGTACCACCCTTAACTTCAGCTCACAAGTTCTCAGTGCTTCTCTGCTGATATGCAAAGTTAAGAACGTAGGGCCTGATGCATTTACAGACTGATGCTTTTATATCACTATACATTTCTGCAGCATAAAAGAAGAAGGTTTTACTCTAGAAGCTGTCTTTGGTGTTTGTTTTTTTTATGTTTTAAAAGGATATAAACTGTTTTACTTCGTAACACAATCCAAAGTTTAACTGGTGAGGCTTGAAGTGCGAAAAACTGGCTGGACTGCCAGGTAGAAAGCACTGTGGTCAACAGTTGCAGGTCAAATTAATGGCTAGTTGTAGCTGGCATCCCTCAGGGTTAACACAGAGGCCAATACTATTTAACAATTTCAATAACCTACATGATGCAAAGGAATCGCAAGTTTGCAGATGATGCCAAACTGAAGGAAGTACTTAACATTGCTGGAGGACAGGGCTGCCATTCAGAGAGACCTCAGATGGCTGGAGGAGCAAGTTAACAGGAACCTCATGAAGTTCAATGAAAACAAATGCAAAGTCCTGCACTCAGGCCTAAATGACCTCAGGCGACACCACAGAGCAGGGACTCACTGTCTGGGTAGCTGCTCTGCAGAAAAAGAACTTGGGAGCCTTGGAGACAGACTGAACAGGAGTCAGCAGCGTGCTCTTGAAGCAATAACAGACCACTGCATCCTGGTCTGTATTAGCAAGGCAATCAAGTGACTACTCTCTTCTAGCCAGCATTTCAGATTGCTCTGCTCAGGGAAGGCACAAAACCCCATGGAGATTAGAAAATGCAGCTTATAAGACCTGCTTTGAGCAGAAGGTTGGACTAGATGACCTCCAAAAGTCCCTTCCACTCTTAAAGTACTGTACGATTCTCAGATGTTTCCTCTACAAGTTTTTTTACCATGCAATTGTGTTTTCTGGGATTCCTTGCACTTGCCTCTGCAGTATCACATACTGCAGATAACATACACATGTTAACTGTCAGATAACATATGGAGTATGTAGGCCTCTGATCTGATCTAAAATTGCAGTAACATGTTCATGAATCATCACAGTATCTTCCTTACCACTGCCTGGATTTTAGGATTGAGGACTGTAAAGACTGTTTTCAGAGCTCCCCAGTTTAGGCTAATAATGTAAACAAATTATAGTTGTTACTGTGTCTGCTCTTTATTTTCCTCTTTCTCCAGCACTGCTTCACATTGAGAGTGCAAGACACACAATAATTAAAACAAACAAACAAAAAACCCAAAAGCAAAAATCCCCCCCCCGCCGCCTTGCTATTTTTAGTGTTACTCTCCAACCAATCCTTTTTTTCCCCTCAAGCATATATACAGTAATAAAATGAAACACAGGAGCATATCCTCTTACTTTAATAAACGTATTGCATGGCTGAAGCCATCTCCTTCTACTTGTACTCCTTGGTGAGGAATGTCCATATTAGATAACTAGGAATGAACAAGAAAAATGTTATCCCAAGCAAAAGGTCAAGCAAAAGAACTAACTTTTTCAAGATTTTTTTTTTCCCCTGAGGGTGAGAGCTGTTTCACATCCTCAAGCATTGGAAACCCGAAAAACAGTCTGTGCAAATCTGGTAAAAAGTTGTCTCCCACCCCCTCCCGCAAGTGGGTCTTTCATCCTCTCATTTTCCCTTTTCTCTCAATTTTTCAAGCTATTTGCAGTGCTTGGAATTAGAGAACTATCTCTAACAAGACTACAGCAATCCAGTGTTGAACATCAGTCACCCAGGCTCAGCTGGCGGGGGAACTCCAAAGTGAACACATGACCACAAGTTTGCCAAATAGTCACATCTAGACAAGAGAATCAGCAGTAGTAGAGGGGAAGAAGGAAACAAAAATATTTTTTAATACATACCTCCACACGAAGCCCTATAAATGGCATATTTGTATCACACATGGCTACAATATGAGCTAGCACTTTATTGAAGGCACACATTTCTCCCGACCGTTTTGGTTTCTTAGGTTCTATGGAACATGGATCACCAGATAACTAGAATTAAAATAAAGACAAATGTACACGCACATTTGGAGTAAACATTTTGAAAAGATGTCAGAGAATAATCTCATTCATCCAAGTTTTAAATGAATCACACCATGAGCACAAACTCCTGAAAGGATCTGGTCCACTTCAGGACTGAAGCAATTCAGTTATTTTATAATCACCTCCTTCCTTAAAACAGTGTTTACTCATCACTAAGCCATGTCAGCCTGACCCCAAGAAGTAACTCATATCAGTCCCTGCAAGTCTTTCAACGACTACACCTACGTGGCACAAAGCATATCACGCAGATACCAGTGCTCTGCATATATGAACTACTCTAGCTACCTCAGCACAGTGCTCTGCCTTGGCTCTTTAGAACAGCTGAGAAGGCCTGGCATGAATTAAAAGACAACTGTTGCAAAATAGTTTCCCAACATCTCCCTAGGGAAGCAGTCCAGAGAACCAAGCTCCAATACAAGTAAGATATCAGCCACACAAACTTTTGAAACAACACTACTAAAGCTGGTATTGATGCTCAGAACGTGCGTTTAGCTTTCACGCTCTAGAACTAGCCTCACAGCTTTTGAAGCACGTACCTTGCGCTTGACACCACTTTTCATTTGTTTCCCACTTTTTGTGTCTAGTACCAACTCTTCAATGTTTGGTTTGAACTGCTGTAGTAAAAGTGCAGTAGCAGGGCTGTCATCTCCTTCAGCATAGCTCACAGAGAGAAAATGGTACTTGTACTCTAGTTCTGTGGGGTTGCCAGGAACATCAAACATCTCTACAACCTATATTTAAACAAAATAACAAACTGAGAAGACCCTCAATCTAAGAATACATCTACATCAGTTCCTATCCTTTCCCCCTCAAAGAAAAGACATTAGTCTTTTTCAAGATATTAATATTGTGGCTAGGAAAGGGATCCAAGAAGAGAAGGAAGATTAAACTTTCAGGAAACAAAGAGAATGGGAAAGTTGCTGACTAATAAACCTTTATGTCCCCTTCTCTCTCTCTGTATATATGTTAAGCTTGACTGCTTAATAAACCCACTGAATGAGAGAAGGAAGGGAGAGGGTACAGTTGAGGATTACATCAATCACTTGGTTCCTAATGCTAGAGTTAACAGTACAACAGACAAACTGTCTGGTCTATCCATGGCTGGGAGCAAAAGACAGAAGCATTTTTCAATTACTTACAATGTAGTACTGTGGAAGGCGAGTGAGTTTGATAAACAATTTGTGTTTGGAAAGGTTTCCCACTGGATGGCTAGCATAATTAGCTAGTTGAAGAGTTTCACTGCTCACTGTAGGCAGATGTTTTATAGACTGTTTGCAACGTTGCTGTCCAAGCCAGAACCTTGCATTGAAATAAAAGCATTAGTACCCTGAGACTGTTTTACATTATTCTAGTATACTGCTGTTTAGAGCATTACTGTCAAATTAAGTCAGTCATATTCTAAGTCAACATCTATCATTGCTGCACAAGTTATATACAGAGAATCACTCAGAAGATTTCATTAATTTGTATTTATTTTCTTATTACTATCTTTAAATATTGTCTGCAGCTTGAGTAACAGACAGCTGTTAATTTAAGATTAAAGCCCTGAAATTATTTGCTGAAGGAATACATAAATAAATTTTTATACACAATATGAAATTACAATATTAAAAAGAAAGGACAAATTAAAAACTGTGCGGATTAAGTTATTTTACAATTTGGAATCTTCGATTATTTTTTGATATAGAAAAGAAAATCTTTGCTCCCATATGCTGGTAAGCAATACAGTAAATAAAGTGACCAAAGCTCGATTAACATCACTCTGGATTATGTTATAAACAAACTCATTCACCTGAATAAGTTTGGACATGAAGAACCACATGCAAACACCAAATTTATTCCAGTGTTTGGAGTTATACTTTGTCCTACTCCAATGGATTTTGGCTATAATGGCAAGACCAGAAAGCCTAGTTAGACTTGAAAGGGGCCCAGAAATGCGTGGCTTCATTTTTCAGTCAAAATTCCACTGAAAACACCAGTGGAAAGTGTCGGTGCTCAGCATCTCTCCATCATGACACACCACATTGATTCTAAATAGATACATGATAGAAATAGCTGTCCCAGAAGACATTTTGTGGGACTGCCTAGCTTCCTCAAAAACTGCAGCACTACCCAAGCCATTATCCCAAGTACATTATTTATAACAAAGGGAGGTTGATTAGTTTCTCCAGGGTGCCAGTGCTTCATGCGTCATCATGCTTCTTTTAGAAGTAAGATTCCTCAAATAGAGGTTTCACCCTGCAATTAACTCAGAGTACTGGGAATTTCCAAAATGACAGAGTGGGTGGAAATTAGTTTTCATGCAGATGCAAACTGTACTTGTATTATTTGCTACAACCTCTTATGGGAGCCAAGTGTATCTTGTGCTTAAATCTCAGGGCTTTATGGAAGGAAGATTAGAGGTTTAAACCAGCAAGGGCTGAAGTGTTAGAAGATAAACAGATATTATTTAAATTGTTCTAGGCCACTTCCTGGTTTTTCCTCTGTATTGTGAGAAGGGAGATCGTTCTTGCTGAGAAACAAGCAGAGTTCAGTTGTAGAAACAGAGTGGAATAAAGGAGATAGAAAATGAACACGAACACAAAATGAGATCCTCAGGAAGCAAGTGGTCTGCTACTGACTTAAAGTGAAAAGACATCATGCGGAGTGTGCGCAGAGCATGGGTGAGGCTACGGGTAAGGAGGCAGACTAAAGGAGGACCACGGAATCAACTCCAAGCAAAAGCAGAATTTCTTTCACCCATTTAGAGGAGATGGCAAATACTCAAGGTTGCTTAGAACAACGAGAAGGTTTTACTGTCGTAAAACACAAAGCCATGCAAGTGCGTTCATCCAAAATACAAATGTGGTGATTCATTCTAATGAATGTGAATGCAAACTAAGTGAATCATTCAAGTCACTCACTTGAGCTGCTGGAGCCAAGGAATGATACGCTTCATATCATCATTAACAGATTTCTCTATGTCATCGAGTGTCAGTTGATCTGCAAGAACATTAGGTGAGTGAATGGTCTTAACATCTGCTCTTCAAATCAAATTTTGACCTTTTAATTAAAGTGTCTCATCTAATTTAACAAACAATTAATCACAGCATCATAGAACAGGCCAGGTTGGAAGGAACCTTGAGAGATCATCTGGTCCAACCTTTTGTGGGAAAGGGAACCTAAATGAGATTATCTAACACCCTGTCCAAATGCATCTTGAAAACCTCCAATGATGGGGACTCCACCACGTCCCGAGGGGCGGGGGGGGTGTGTGTGTGTGTGTGTTCCAGTGATTGATTGTTTTCACTGTAAAAAATTTCTTTCTTATATTGAGATGAAACCTCTCCTGGTGCAATTTGTAACTGCTGCCCCATGTCTTCTCCATGTGGCTCATTGTTAAGAGAGAGATTAAGATACACAACAAATGACTGCATCCATTAACAGCACAACCCAGGAATCACAAGTCATCAAGAATAAGCGTTGTAATGATGCCTAACAATATTTAGTCTGTTGTCTTCTTAAAATATACCTAACTGAACTGTGACTCTTAAGCACAAAGACCCACCTCTCGTTCCTTAAACTCAAATACCTAGATGACGACGAAAGTGTGGTGTTCATTTCCATTACCCTTATTTACTTACAGAAGTTTGCAGATTTGACAGAATTGTTCACAAAATATTACCTCATAATGCAAGATTCTTCCAAGATATTAAATACAACCCGGTTTTGCACCTACTTACCAACACCATACAGCATCAGTTGAAACATTCCAGAGTGGAGATCAACAAATACATGCAGGCACTCTGATCGACCACATGGTTCCAAAATCGGAATTACGAGAGTTGGAAGAGCCGTCTCAATGAATGCTAAATAAAAACTGATGTTAATAATTTGACACAAAATTCAAGCTCATCATATTAAAACTTAGCCCATTATAATCACAAAACCTGTTTGTTTTTATAGAAGAAATCTTCACTTGCACATTACTACACTGTTAACATAAAGAGGGAACTGAATCTAAGAATTTTGCTGTGAAAATAGTGCTAGTAACAAACCAATGAGAAAAGACAGAATAAATTTGAAAGACATTAATCCTTGAATATTTTAACTCACTGCTTCACGATTATAACCTCAATTCAGATCCCAATAGTTTCAACAACAGTTTAAGCACAGTCTCATTTAAGCTAGCTCAATACAGTTGAAGGATTTGCTTTCAACTCTGAACATGTACAAGCTTTATGGTAGACAACTTTTAATACTTCAACCCAGACTATAATGCTCTACCAGCTTCGTCTATTATACTGCGTTTAGAGGTACAAGTATTTTACAATTATCACGGCAGAACAATTTAAAGCTAAGTCTTGTTAATTCTGAACACATCTCCCTATATTGTTCACGTTTTTTTAATTTAAATTAATGAAAACAAGAAACACCAAGAAAAAAGGAAACCATTCCTAGGCACAAATGGAAATTGAAACAAACTTCACTAGAAAACACATACAATTGTCATTAACATTGTAGCTCTTAAGAATGGCTTTCAGCTCCTGGAGTTTTTGATGAGATCTTGCATGGACACTGTCTATTAGGAGTTTTTCTATTGATAGGTGGTCAATCTGTAAAAAAGGAATGTACTTGAGCAAGTTCAAATTTGATGTGTAGACTTTATGCATTAGCACACTGAAACAAAGCTACTTAACTTAATAAAACAATTACTTCATAAGGAATTTGCTTAGAACTGTGGTGAACCAAATGAACTATTAACTTGAGAATTTGGATCACTAGAAAATACAAAAACTAACACAAGATTCTGTCTGTGCAGCAGGCAGTGGGAGGGTTTTTGAGAGAAGACTAGAAGAAAAATGTAAAAGAAAAGAAGTTTTGCAAACTATCCTGTTAGCACTCCCTGTGCAGACCTACTTGTTCTGGATCAATGCTGGAGTATTTTCCAGCTTAGCATGCATCCATTTATAACTAGCTTAAGCTAAGGGAAAAAAAACCCCACACCACAGCTCCCCAAAAAACAACACTCTCAGAATATGGTTGCCTCTACACAAACGTATATGTAGCCGTAGCATGAAATACAACACACTAGTTTCAGTCCTGCTAACAGGGTAACAATGCAGTGAAGATGCAGTGGCAGACACTGAATATGAGCAAGCCTACTGAAACCAGGAGTATCTAAAGGCTTGCACTTAGAGGCTGTTGCACTGACAGTGCTGAAGCTTATGCCACCTCTTATATTCCCTGTAGCTTACTTGTGCAACCTAAATTAAAGCATTTGCATTTATATCCATTCACATTACAGTCATATTTACATATTTTGCATAAGCAAAGCTACAGATTAATGCAAACCCTTTTTCTAGTTAACCTCACGTTGCTTTGAAAACTGTTCAAGTTGAAATAAACTCAAATTTAATACTAGCATAAGAGATGAACGCAGAAGAGATTTATACCAGAACAAAATTACACAGAATTTCAGTACATGCCTTTGTATATACCAGAATGACCTTCCCCTGAAGACTAGCTTTCCAAGACAAGGCCTTAAAAATCAAGTGTTTATCCATCCACAACAGCATTTCAACTCAGCAGCTGCTATAAGTTAAATCTTCCTCACAAACTACAGTGAGGTGACTACAGGTTCTATAGCTACATCCAATTTTCAGTAGGTTAATGTATAATAACCTGCTTAGCAAACATATTTGTTCATGCCACTGTTTTATATAGTATCTTAAATAAACAGAAGCACAGTGCGCTATCTACGTCATTACAGCTGAGATCAAACACTAGAACAGCAGTGTATATACCATAGCTGCAAAATTTTTAAGGTCAGAGCAAGTAGTTATAAAGGGAGTCTGCATTAACTTTGATAAATCTCAAATTTACAGTGGCCTCATATCTTACTCTACAGTATATAGACCTGATTCAGTGAGCTTAGATTCTGTCAACTCCAGTGGAACTCTGATGGATGTTCTAGATAAAGCACATTTTCCTGGATTTAGTCATAAACACAGTATCTTCACTAAATTAACTGTATATTTAGTAGCCTAAATATGCTAATTTAGGCTGTTAAACGAGTAAATGTAGTATATATTTACTATACTAATAGCAGAATTTCTACTGTAGAAGTAGAGTAGAAGGCTACTATGCTCTGCTAAGTTTCCCACATTCCTCTGTAGCCCAAACATACGAAGTTCTTGACATTCACCATATAGAGACTTGTCTGTCAGACTTGGTAAACAAGATGAGCCAAGAGGCTCAAATACAAAGTGCATTCACTAGGTGAAGGCTATCATCAGTAAAAGGTTCTCTAAGACAGATGAAGAATCTGAGCCAGGGGTTTTTTCCCTGTGGAAAAACTATACTAGAAGTTTGAAAACTATACCATTCACTCCAGTTCATTAACTCTCTTCAAAAACCCAAACACGGTAAGAAATCACCACAAACACACATCCTGGTATATCACAGCCAGACTTGCTGAGGAACTTACATAAGACATTATAAAACCTAGAACACAGTTTCTCTTAGATATCAATAACCAAGATCTAGAATTATCACCAGTGAAGCTTTATCCAAGTAAGAAGTTGACTGCAGTTACTCGTTTTGTATCATTTCAACAATCCCACCTTTAATATCTAGAATTTGAACAATAAAAAGGCACATTCAAATAGGCCACATGACATAATCTAGTTAGTGATAATGTAAACCCAAGTAACACTTGTAACAAGCAAACCACATTAGCTCTTTTGCACAAGATTTCGGAATCATAATGTAAGATTTTTCTAAAGCGAATAGCACTGCTGGGGAGCCAACTCAAGTGCCATGGGGAAGCTGATTTTCAAAGGAAGTTTACGTAGCATCTCGGAGACAGGAAAGGGAAGAACTGGCTCTCTATAAAGCATTTCAAGCCAAACACTAACGATAACTGAAAGTTTGCTTTCCCCCCAGTCTCAGCATTCTGCTCGTAAGTGGTATATAATGCACTGTAAAGTAGGTGCAATTTTAAAGATGAAGTCAAGGCCAGTAATTTGTAACAACAATTTTAGGTCCCAACATAAACACACCACAACCTAGAGTAACTGCTGACTAGAAGTCTTAGAAACAGCTCTTTAAATAGAATCAAAATGAAACAAACTGACACAATGCAAAGCATTTTTAAGTTTTTGATTTATAAACTAGATGTCTATTGCAAAGCAAACCTTTACCTTCATAGCTCTCTCCATCAGTTTGGAATCACAGGCTGGCAGTGGAGGCTCGTGAGATATTTGTAAGGGTTTTGAGACATCGGTCTCATCAATCTTAATAGTGACCTTATGAACAGATGCGGTCCCCGTTTTCCTGCCAAGCACCTGTTGACTTAAAATACAGGGAATAATTAAACCATTTAACTGGAATAACAGAAAAAAAGCTTTTCAGTAGCTAATCCTTGATTCTGAGAGTTCTGCATAAAAATATTATGTCAGCTGAACTGAAGAAAGCATTTGTTTTATTTTACATTTTAATGCAGAACTTCTGGTAAACTATATATAAAGAAGTTTTAGATGGCTGCAAATTCAACACAATCAGAAGAGCATTCTGATTGCTTTTTAAAATTTCATCTAGTGCAAGTCAAGCAATAAATATAGTAGAATACTGACAAAGAATGATCTAATTCATTTATTTAGATATCCACACAAATACAAGCTGTTTATGACAGTATCCACTGTTGTTCTGTACATTAATGTAAATCCGTCAGTTCTTTGCAAGTCAAGCAACATGTTTAGGTACTTAATTAGAAGAATTTAGGAGTCTCACATCAAGAAAAGTACAATTCTGAAAATTTTGTCTCAAGCTTAGTAAATGAAAACCCTCCTATTATTTAATTTATTGTTTGTTAACAGCCCTTTTAAAATTAACTTACTTCCAAACAGAGAGTGAGAGACATTTCCCTGCATGATATCGCTCCACTTGCACAAGGTCACCCCAGCGCTCTCGAATCAGCATTAGTGTTTGTGAATGCAAGACTTCCAACTGAAGTGCTAAGCAGAAGGAGTCTAATGAACGGAGTTAAGAAAATGTAAGACCTCCAGAAAGTCTGTACGCTACCTAAATTTGTTTCTGTACACTACATAAAACCGTTTCTGTACACTACATAAAACCATTTGCCACAAAAGTCAGACAAGATGCTGTCTGAAAACACACTGATGTACTAATCCAGAGATAAAGATATATAAACAGCATCAAATATTTCTCAATGTTTTTTTGGGTTTTTTTTTAAACTCTTATCTAGGGCAGGGTGTTAGACAAAAGTGTCACAATAGCTTTTTTTTATATACCTTAACTCTGACCATCTTTTAGGGAAAAGAAGATTACTAGCAAAGTAATTCAATTCACCCTATAGTTACCACTAACCCCATCTTCCATGGTCACCCTAAAATAATATGATTGTTTCTGCAGAAACTGTTTCACTGAAAACTGTTTCACATTGTCAAGCAATTTGCCCTTTGCATGTAGAAAATCACCACACTACTTTCTGCACATCTATATGCCATTTTATTATTCACACAGGTGCAATACAGTTAACACACCATCATCACCTTACTGCAGTTCTTGGTAGTAAGAATTGTCAGCTCCCATACCTTCCAAGTCAGCACTGTATTCTGTCTCTGAGAGTAGCACAGGCAGCCAGCTGCTGCTGCACTGACTTACCACACAGCCTGCTGTCTTGAGTATCTCACCTTTACCTTTGCTGATTAAGTGTGTAAAATGAAATTTTACATGCTGGCACCTGAGAATAACTGTTTCCAAGGCCATAATTTTTTCTCCATGTCCAGACATTTCCCCTTGCTTACTAGAGAATATGTCTTTCTTGACCTCCAACTACTAGGAAGAGCAAGGCTACATTAAACAGCTTATTCAGAAGCAACTTTCAGAAGGATACGCAGACAGCTGTACATGTCCTGAAGTGGCTTTTCATCAGCAAACAGCCGTGACTGGACCAACTGATGGATGAAGTTGATCTGCATGCTGTGAACCAAGGCTCGGCCATCTTTCATGAATTAAAAGTAATTCACATTAGACATCAGGAAACTAGGTATTTAAAATAATTAAATAAATTAATAAGTTAAAAAGAAAGAAAGATACAACTGTACAGAGCAATTTCCATACCAGAATTTCTAACAAAAACCTTGGTTTACTCTGGAAATTTCAGTCAGTCTACTACACTGCCACAGTCTACCACTGTTAAGGTATTAAAAGCATATGGAGCAAAGTGAAAATAGGACACGTATATACAGCTTCATTATCTTAAGTTGTGATATGCAAAAGATCCAGTACAAACATGACTTATACAGCATCAGAGATAAACATCATGTTAAAAAGCAAGTGCAAATGTTTGACATTTTTACCACCAGTTTCCTTGTCTTCAACCAAAATTTCCAGTTTGAGAAGGCGCCAGGGGATGTCAGGGTCATCACCCATCACTGTCAAGGTAGCCTCAAACTCACCCTCAACTCGGAACTTCACACGGCCATTGGCTAAGGAAGAAGAAAAATATTTTATTTCATTCAGTCTCCCAAGATGCCTTAAAGTCTCAGTATGGTAACTCCTGGCACTCACAATGCATTATTTCCCTATGGTTTCTGCTCTGTTGCATATGTTTCTGTGCAACTCTGAAGACTTCACAGTTGCTTCTGCAACAGAACCAGTGTCAATAAACAGCATGGACAGACATACCAAACTGTCCTGAAGAGCAGTACTTTAGCCACGATAACTTCTTAATACTTGTGCTACTACAATGCAGAGTAACACTGGGCTGACTATCAGCTTGACAAGTTACACAAACAAAACTTCTGGCTTAACTTTTCCAATTCTTTGCTATATCAACAATGAATACTTTAAGCAATATTCAAAAGAGGTTCAGAACATGATCTCAGCCCAGGCTGAAATCTAGCCCTGGAAACACATCTCAGTGCAAACCATTTATTTAAAATTAAAATATTGTAACTCCATTCTCATGTGAGGAAGATAATATTTTGCATATTTATATATATGCATACAAGCAAAGATTATGTACACTATTTATGTAACTGACATATATATCCTCACACCTTTGTGAACACTAAACTATCAGTTTCACAAGAACTAGGAAAAAAAAACCTGTCATAAAGTAAGGTCATAAAGAGAATGAGTGGCAGAGCAAACAACTCAGTACAAGTCCTTACTATAACTGGCAGGTCAACCTTCTTCTCAATCACAACAAAATATGTCATATACCTTTACAATTACAGACATACGGAAATATTCCTATAGAAATTTTAACCATTTTAACTCACGAAGTTTCATTTTCAAAAGCATCCCAGACACGCTCTTAAAACAAATGAAACCCCAGACCAGAAACTAATAGTCATTGAAATGTTTAGTTAACTGAAAAATCTGAAGAGCTCAGACATATATCCATTTACACGTCCGTTAGACAAAAATGGCTCTAATACTGATACTGCAAGTGTTCACATAGGGACCAGTGAAAACTACTACTAAGATTTTTCAGAAACATCTTTGATCTACGTTTGTGAGGTATGGTGTAGACATGGCTAACCTTGTCTTAGTTAAAAGCATGGGTGAGGTTCATTACAGCCCTATTCTCTGTGGTTCTTCAATAACCTAGTCCAGTTTATAGCCATCCTTCCTGTAAAAAAAGTCATCTTAACGTCTACCACTACTTGGGATAAATGAAAACAGAGTTCTGAAAAGAGATTGAGAGATTTGGCACTGCAGTGAGCCACAGAACAAAAGGCACGCATAAATATGAACAAATTCTATGCATGAAGATGAATATCAAAAGAGATTAAAAAAGCGACATTAGAGTGACTTGTTTAAGCTAAAGTTCAAAGACTTTCTGGAGAAAGACCTAACAGTTTAGTTAAATTGCATTTTAAAATTAACTTAAGATAAAGTAGTTACATTGTTAGGCCTAAGACTCTTTCATAACACATTTGCTGAAAGAGCAAGACAATGTCTACAACATTTGCCACTACCTGCACAGGATTTCTTCTTGAAAGTAAATAATATTTCAGCAATATTATCAGTGCCCTCATTCTTCAAAAGGGGAAAACACCTATTTTGATGTCATACGGAGACAGGATCCCAGTCTTTATAGATGAAGCATGCCTAATGGTCTCACTCAAGCTATCTTTTAGCTTTGCTTTGGCACTAAAGCAACAATTTTAAATCAGCCTTGCAAAAAAGTAATTCCAGTTCTTACCAACTGTAAGGTTTGCCAGCTGTGGAGGGAGATCTGTAGTTACCAGTCGATGTCGAAGAATCTGGTTTAGCTGATGAAGTGTGGTTTGTTTCTCACTCTTTGTTATTGGGTCAGGAGGGATTATTTTATCCTGTTAAAATAAACACAAACAAGTATACCTATCTCAAGCATGTATAATTCATGGACCATAGCAACAGTGAAAACTAACCAGACTAGAAGTCCGAAATATAAATACTACAGGCCATTACACACAAGTGAAGTTTTATACATTACACTCAGATTTGTCTTCTAGTTGATTACATTTTACCTGAGACTGCTGAATAAAATTGCTCAACTTGGGTCAATTAAATAATTCAGGCCCTTACATAGCCAATTCTTGTATGTGGCTACAGATCTAAGTCACAGGTATGACTGTTTATATTACTTCACAAAATCCTGTTATTCTGCATTTTAACAGCAAGAAAAGGCAGCAGCAGCATTAAAGAGAGCTGTTAACTATTTCAGTACATTTCCAAATACAGGCAAAACCTCTAAGAACAACAGATGTCAGTATCTCCTCTTTGCACTTCATTTTTCTAGGATAAGGGCTTAGCACATGCAAATATTTAAAGAACCAAGGAAGCAGAGTTGCTACTATACTCATCCTAGAGCAGAACCAGTTTAAATGGAGAGAATGTTTTACTGGAAAAGCATAACTTGCTCAAATAGGAAGTGCTCTGCATGAGAAACTAACACCACAGAGGCTTGGCACTAGGCCTGTATTGAACTACAGCTACATTTGCACATAGACAATTTGTTTCATTAACATGCATTTGATACTGTACAGGGGATTTCCCTCCTGCCCACCAGACATGTGGTAGCATTATTTACCCTAATGCAGGTAGGCAGACGTGGGTATGATCCAGTTGTCAGAACATCAATAGCATACGGGATAGCAAAACTAGGTAGACGAGCATGAACCAAAGCATCTCTAGCTAGTGATGCCAGACGATCAGCAGTGTCCACAAACAGAATGGCTTGCTGATCTAAAAAACTTGATATCATCTGTGAAGGACAAGGAGGGGAAGGAGGAAAAAAAAAAAGTTGTGTCCAAAAAATGCACAAATCAATAAATAAATGTCCCTTTACATCCAGTTCATCTAGTGCACACAACTAAGATGATTTTGTCTGTCACCTCCAATTCAAGTAATCACATCCATGAAACAAAGAAAGAATGAATATTCTGCCCACTTCTTACATTCGTATGCAATAACACTTTAAATCCACATGCCATTTCTGATGTTTGGAGGATCTGTAAAGCCTCACGGCTCTTTATCTGATGATTGCTACTGGAATGCAACCATACTTGTTTGTAATCACTCAAGGCTTGGTTTTTGCAACATTCTGGACTTCATTCTTATTTAACCAAGAGCAGGATGAAAGTGATAATAAGAACTAGCATACTGAGATCATCATCTTCCCTGCCCTATCACCTAAACCCAACGGACTCCTGAAAACTACATGCAGACAGGCCTTTAATTTTTTGCCACTGATGAGTTTTTGGGAACACAAACTGTTAAAAGACAAGATTATACAATTTCTAAATAGGAAGAAATTGGTTATAATGTAATATTCATTTGCCTATGAAATCGGCTTTTTTTTTAAAGTTCTATAGTAAGGAGAAATTAGGGTTAGACCAAAATCCCATATCACTTAGAGATTATTTCATACCAAACTCTGTTGCTCACTTACCGCACATTTTTCCACCTTTCCAGCATTATTAGCCCATTTGACTAAGGCTAACAAACGAACAAACAGTTGACGAGTGCGACTTGCAAACTGCACTATTTCTATTTTTCTGGGGAAAAAAAAAAAGCACATTAAGCCAGTGCCCAGATATGTAATAAAGCTGCAATTTAACTCTGTGTCAATAAAAAAAGCTGTAATGGTAACTTCTAATTGTGTTAATGGAGGCATCACTATTATATGGCTTCTTTGACTAGAACATAGAAACAAAAAAAAGCTCACTGTTCTGAATACCTAAATGCTAACAACACACCTGAATTCTAACCAAACAAGACTGTCTGAGGAAACAAAAAAGAGCATTCTCACATGAATTAATCACTGATTTTAAGAGAAACAATTCCATAGTGAACACAACTGAATTATTTTTATACCTTTTACAGGATTTCCCCAGGGCTTATCACTAAGTTTAAAGTAGACAAGGCAATATACCTACTGCCAGGTCCTGTACCCTTAACATTACACCGACATTCACTAAATAAATAAATAAACAAAATATCACTATTGTAATTTCAAGATGTCTTTACACAGTGTGTTACAATATGCTATCATTTTGCCAGGAAACAGGGTTGTGGTAGGGAATACCACAAAAACCCCCAGGCCTTTTGCTTTCCTCTCCATTCCTGCCTTGCAAAGAAATTGGGCTAAGGAGAAATTACTGACAGTAATAGAAACATATTAGTAATAGAATAATATTCCTCCCAATGTGCTTTGTATGAGATAGTCAAAATGGGGCAGTGTATGTTTGCATCTCTTAAGAGTTATTTTTCGTAAAAGAGAATGCAATTGGGGCACTCCCAGATTTTCCCCTTCCATTACAGATCTACATTCTACAGATCTACAGTGTAGGTCTGTGATAACATACACTCTGAAATACCATTTCATCTACTGTTTATAAAGGTTTTTCTTCCTTTCTACCCATTCAACTCACTAATTTCACCATGGTTTTAGTTACTTTGGAAAAAAAACAAACCCAAGACCTTTCCCTGATACAGTTTTCTGAAGTAACAAAAGCATTTGGAAAAAAAGAACGTTAATCAGTGCAACAGATATTGGCCTCTACCAAACAGAAGCTGCACCTCTTTCTGATCCTAATCTGTAAAACACATACTCATAATATACATAGAGCTTGTTTCTGCTGAAAGTGTTGGTGTAATGAGGTTAGCTCTTCTGTGCGTTAAGTAAAGCATAATCTGCTTGTAGCAGACAAACAGTTTGGCCAGAATCACAACTAATACCATCTGGTCCAGTTTCTTGCATTACATATTACAAACCTCATCCAAGAACTTGGGCATTAAGCCAATAACTTCTCTGCATTATAGAGCATATGTTTTAGAATGGCATTCAGCCTGATATTAAGATTTCAAGTGGTGGACAAGCCGCTATACGTACATATTGCTCTAACAGTAACCACACTATGAAAACAAGATGTTGAGAATTTTAAAAGATTCAGAAAAACTTTATGGGATTTGAAAGATGTCTACAGTGAGACTTTAGAAAGCCAGTAATCTCTCAGACAAATTCCATATAGAAGTTGCTAAAACCTAGTAGTTATGTCATTCAAACTGGTGTGGTGAAAACAGCACAATAACATGAAAAATTCAAACAGATGTTCTGGGACCGGAAATCGAAGGTTGACACACACCTGCCACTCCACCCCCCGAAAAAAGCCAGAAAAAAGCACAGCAATTGAATAAGGAAAATTATTGATAAAACTAGATACAGTATTCCAGCAACTGTTCAATTAATACCACATGCATGAAATTACAGAAGACTTGTTACTTCTACTCGATAGAATCCTGCTTCCAGAACCACCACCACCATCCCCAAATGACAACTGCATTGGGAATTCACATCCATCTACTTTTCTACCAAGAGGCCAAAGTCTTTCAATTTTGCTCTCTTCCTTTGTCCTTCATTATAGATAGAGGACCTTATGGTGGGCTGCACAGAAATTTTATTCAAGATGAAACTTAAGGAAAGAGTACATTTACAAGGCCTATAAAAGCAAAGCAAAGCACATTAAAAAGCTTTCTAATGAGGATGGTACTCAGTGCTGCCTTTACCTTGGTCTTTATCGGTAAATTCTGATCTTGGGGGTTTCAGATCTTTCAGATCCTAGTGGCCGAGTCTGGGGGAGTGAAGCATTTTTAGCTACAGTAGAAGAATATCAAGTTAAGGACCACTTAAGCAAGCTTGACATAAAAAAGTCCATTGGGGTGGATGGGATGCATCCAAAGGTGCTGAGGGAGCTGACCCATGCCACTGTAAAGTTGCTCTCCATCACTGTCAAAAGGCCATAGTGATCAAAGGTCTTGATGACTGGAAAAAGGCAAACATCATGCCCTTCTTCAAGAAGGATCTAGGGACCTATAGGCCAGTTGGCCTGAGCTCAGTTAAGAAGAAAATTCATAGAACAATCTTTCCAGAAGCTATGTCCAGATAAATAACAACCATGAAAGTACCCTGGGAACAGCCAGCACACATGTGCCCAGGGCAAACCATCCCTGATCAACATAATTGCTTTCTACAGGATGAACAGCTCTGTGATCAAGGGGAGAACAGAAGACGCATTTACATTGACTTTCGCACAGCTTTTGACAAGATCTCCCACAGTATCCTTGTAGCCAAGCTGGTGAGATATGGCATGGGTAAGTGGACTACAAGGTAGGTGAAAGGAATAGAAGCCAGGTATAGAAGGGGGTGACTGGCTACCCGTTGGTAACCATTACATTTCTTTAATGCTGATTACTAGTGGTGTTCCTTAAGGGTCAATACTAGGGCAGATACAATTTAACACCGCCATCAACAACCTGCATGATGTGAAGGAATGCACTCTTTGGAAATTTGCAGGTGATGCCAAACTGGTGGGAGCAAACAGAGGGACCTCAGGTGGCTGGGGGAACCGTTTGACAGTAACCTCATGAAGTTCAGCAAAACCACATGCAAAGTCCGGCATCTGGAACCAAACAATCTCATGTGACAGCACAGGCTGGGTCCTAAGCAGCAGCTGGGCAGCAGCTCTGCAGAAGTAGACCTGGGGGTTCTGGTGGGCAGGCAAACAGGCATCAGCAATGTGCTCCTACAACAATGATGGGCTGTATTAGCATGAGTGCAGCCCAGGTCAAGGAAGGTGACTATTCACCTGGAGTCAGCATTTGTGAGACTACATTAGAAGCACTACATCCAGTTTTATACTCCCTAGCCAAGAAGGATACTGCTGTACAGAAGTGGGTTAGGGGCTGGAACACATGACCTACAAGGAGAAGCTGACAAAGCTGTGTTTGCTTCTGATGAAGAAGAGAAGGCTACAGTGAGGTCCTACTGACATCTTCAAATATCTAAAGGGGTGTTACAGAGAAGATGGAACTAGACTCTTCTCAAAAGCACAAAAGGCTGAGGGACAACAGCCACAAACTAAAGCAGTGAAAAACTAGTTAGATATTAGGAAAACAAAGAAACACACAGCGAGGCGGTCAAAGACTGAAGCAAGTTGCCCACAAAGGTTGCAGCATTTCCATCCTTGAAGATATTTAAAACTCAGCCGGGTATGACCCCGAGCAACCTGAACCAACTTTGAAACTGTCTTTTATTTCAAGCAGAGGGCTGGACTAGGTAGCTTGAAAGTACCACTCCAACCAAAATTACTATCCATGTCTATGAAACAAGAGAAGTAACAGTCATTTTGTCATAAGAAAAGAATGGAACTCAGTGTTTCACAACAATTAGGTGTGTAATTGCACTGTTGTTGAAGTCATGAATAAAATGTTTTTGTAACAGTTCTGAATACTTTTTTTTTTTTAATCTTGTGTAGATGATAGTCTTTGCTGCAAGTTGGAGAAGTAACGGTCTTGTTCACCAACTACTGCAAAACCAGTAGGAAAAGTGCCTGTTTTTTAGGAAAACAGTATGTTTATATAGTTCTTGGAAGTATTTTAACAATACTTCTCTTAAACACTTCTCAGCAGGAGCTGTTCATTCAGGAATGCATGTGTGAGGTTTTAGCTTCCATTTTCCCACAACAGAAGACAGGGCCTTGCAAAGTCATTATAATCCAAGTTCCAGTTAAATCTTATACAGCCATTACTGTATTTAGACAAAAGTTTCCCATATATTACACATTATTAGAGGATAAAAAGGAAAATATCATGAATACTGAGAAACAAAGGTCTTCATTATCAAGCAGCAAGCCCCCGGATTTCCTCCCAGAACTCAGCACTATTAATTTTACACCGCAGTACTGATGTCTTTTTTAATCCAGTCACTTGTTTCTTGTTGCAAAAGTTATTTATTCCTATAATTGATAATTAATAAATGATCCTTTACAAAGAAATGCCACATTATACTACAATGCCTAATTTTCTATCAGTTTTTTTAATCATGGCATCTTTTAGCTAGGCACTGTAGTAATGAACTTAGATTTTATGTGAGCTTTATTAGAGGATAACACCGTCACATCTTCGCCAAAGTATGTACGCCATGTCACCAGGCTAGCTTCAAGAAACAGAGCTGGAAGCCCAACTACTGCTGCCATTACAGCTCTCAAAGTTAGGAAAAACAGAATAATCTGGATAATTAATCTACATTCCTTAAAGATTTCCTACAAGAGCTGGGAAGCTACTTCACGAGGAAGAGTTGTATGTCAAAGGTAACACGGATGTGAACATTTAATTTCAAGACAATTTCAACTGCAGGGCATTGTTTGTAACCGTTGAAGGCTGTCTTCTTTTATCTGTAATCCATTGGGACTTAATGTCCAACAATATCTTGTTGCTCCAGACCTGTGTGCCTCACAAAGTTGATTCCAGCTTTATCAAGAAATGCTAAACATCTAGATGGGAGAAGTACCCTCAGCAGTATGAGGGAGCTCCAGACCCAAGTTGAATGTAATTTCCTCAGCAAATAGTGGTAATTAAAAAAAACAAAAGAAACAAACCAAACCCCAAATTGTTTCCCTTCACAAAATATTACACATAAGGAAAAGGGGCACAAGGAATCATCCCAGGTTATGACTGCCTGAAAATGGGATTAACTCCACAACATGTTATGAGAGTTTTGGAATATTTGAGATAACTGAATTAATAGTCATCCTGGTACACAGAATTCTTTATTAACATTCTTAGGAATATCATAGCTGCTATAAGTCTCCAAAGAAAATTATGTCAATTAGCATGTCAACATAAATAAAGGAAACGATTTTCTGACAACTTCCATAAAATTTATTCAAAGAAACAAAAAAGTAAATCAGGTTCTTTCATCTTGGGGGGTGGAGTAAGGCCTGTTCTGGTCTCTTACATTCGTTGTCTAATAATCTACACACTTCAAAAACACATAAAACAGAAGCAGAAAACACTGTTCATGATAAGAAAGATCAGGTAACATGGAAAAGAGCAGAAAAGAAGGTTTTACCTTGTTTTTATTGTTGAATTGCTTCTTCTGAACAAGAAGTTTCTTTATCACACTAACTAGAACCTATTTAGGTACTCCACTTCCCTTTCACATCAACTTTACTGTCATTTCATTGCTTCAAGATTCATGAAGAGAAAAATGTCCTTAACAGAGTTCACCTACTATAACAGCAACAGTATGTTACTGAATAGTGCAACAACAACAAAGCGCCCAAGCAACAAAACCCAACAAAAACTAATATTGCCACTGATGCTGAGAAAAATCTTGAAACTATGTAGTGACAGCAAGATAGACAAGGCTTATTTTGTTGCATAAAATCGAAAATTAGGAGAAAAATATTTTATTTAAACAGTTCTATATTAATTTTAACATAATAAACATCGTTCTATATTTTAACTTGCATTACAGATTGTCTTATTGTAACTCACCTTTCCATATCAGTCTTTCTTGGTAATCTATATTAAAAAGAAAAAAAAAGCGTATAATATATTGTTCTATTACATTTCAGACTACTACAGATTTTGTTAGTGACCTTCAACTAAGTACGAGAAGAACTGCTACATACCTATAAAGACCATTTTAAAATTTCTACTATTGTAAATGTTTCCTAAATACAATGAAATTATGTTTGATAAAGGAAGTAGCTTGACAGGTCTAGAAAGCAGCCTAGTTAAAGGGGAGGAAAAATAAATAAAATTATGTGTATAATAGCACTATAGGGCACCCACTCCTCTGTACCAGGTAAGCTGGAACTGGTCAAATGAATTTAAAAGCCTGATGAAGGGTGTTGAAATCCCAAGACTTCTGCTAAACTAGTGAGCCACATAGTATCACTGCCTGTGCTTTGTAACTGATGACTCTCACTAAGCATCCATGACTAGAGTTGATTAATTCATAGTAACAATCCTAGAACACCTGCAGCAGGTGCAAAAACTGGCTGTTTCCTGACTTGCATGAAATGAGTTTCTCTTCCCTTTTTAGTCAACCTAAAAATGGAGAAATGCCATACTCCATAACTTTACCAACAACCTGTGCTGTTGACAGATACTACTGCAGAGAGGGGACTTATTTCTGTAATGTTCTACAGGTATCACAGACATATAATTTAAAAAGTTTTGGGTTTTTTTATTCTAAGACTAGGCTCGTGCTAGTAAAAGAATGGGAAATCATTTTGTTGGATGGAAGGAGGAGAATACTTTCCAGTTGGGGTTTCTATTAGCCAAATCCATACTTTATGGTGAAATACAGTGGAAAAAAATCTAGCTCACTCTGCTTTTGCAGGGAACATCACAGACCTTATAAACTACTTGGTGAATCAAAGTGCCCCAAGCATTCCCCACATGTTGTTCACACCACCCATTTTATTTTG
This sequence comes from Phaethon lepturus, assembly GCF_000687285.1. Taxonomy (NCBI): domain Eukaryota; kingdom Metazoa; phylum Chordata; class Aves; order Phaethontiformes; family Phaethontidae; genus Phaethon; species Phaethon lepturus. Next base: position 1,063 of record NW_010538005.1, on the reverse strand, counting down.
TACCTTAATGATGTACATAAGTCAAAAGGACCTGTTCTACACCTTAAAACAAGAATAAAAGACATCACAGTCACATGCTCCTACAAGAACGTGTACAGTATCAATTACTGTCTACACATACCATAAACATACAGGAAAGACTTCTTGACTGACATTTTGGAAGTCCTTCCAAAGCAAACTAGAATTCTAAAACTCCTCATCCTTTCCAGAACGTGAACACTCTTAACCCCAAGTTAAGCAAAACTCTGTTTGCATACTTACCAGATATGGTATTTTATAAGAACTTTACCTACTTTTTTCTATTTGTTCTGTATGTCACTTCTTAAAACATAAAGGTTCCCCACAAGAACCTCTAAGGTTAACAAACTAAAAGGGAAACAGGTTTATTCAGAGTCCAAATGCTTTCATTAAAGTTTTTCTTGGCCCAAAAACATTCCTTTGTTTTGCCACTTCAAACACAACAACATGAGCACAGCAGATTGTAAAGTAAATGTAAATAACTTATTTTCTTTCTCCAAAATAATCAAATGGTATTTTGAAAAGTACGCAGGTAACTCAAGAAGCTGCAGAATCTGAAAACATCTTAGTTTCACATGTTTCAGTTTCATGTATTTTGTTGTCAGTACAGCCACCACAGCCGGGTTTTTTGACAAAAACTTGGTGGCAAACTTCAGCATTTAACCAGACAATCTGCATTCAGCTGCTCTGCATTCCTCACAACCATTTCCTCTCCTTAGGACAGATCACTCAGCAGCTCTCGCTAGGCCCCTGAATACAGCCCGGTGCAGAGACAAACCCGCAGGCACAGGGCATATCCCCGGGGTGGGAGAAGGGGAAGGAGCAATCACCTCCCCCCCACTCCAGCCCCGGCCGCGGTCCGGGACGGATCCCTGGCGTGGCCTCCTCCTCCTCCCGGCGTGCTGGCAGGCGGCACTGCTAACCCCGGCAGCCGGGCAGGGAGAGGCGCGGGAGCGGGCCAGGGGAGGAATTGGGGGCACTCACAGGTCGGCCAGCACGGTGAGCTCAGCGTAGGTCCGGTGCAGGAGGAAGTCGATGAGGGTGC
>NW_010538004.1:0-4449 GCF_000687285.1 Phaethon lepturus | reverse complement strand
AGGGTCCGGAGCGCAGACACCCGGCCCCGCCGCGGGCCGAGGGCAGGCTGCGGGGCGGGAAGATCCCCGAGCGACCCGCAGCCCCGCACTCCGCAGGGGTGCGATTTGAGCTCCCCGGTATATGCTGAGCGGGCGGTTCATTATTTTCAACTGAAAATCGGCGAGCCCCGCGAGCTCCTTCAAGGGCACCGCTGTTCAGACTGCTTTTCTACACGGCATGCTGAACTGACTCAGAGGGCGAGAGAAACTGGGTTTGGCTACTCGAATGTTTTGGCGATGTGACAAGACTTCCTGATGAGATGAGATGAGATGGATGCATGTAATGCCCTTTCTCCTTTCCCTTGCCGTTTTCCTCAACGCAGGCATCTGCAAGCAGCTCTCGTTGGATCGTCTGGAACTGACATTTGGAACAAGTTAGATTTTTAAGTAGAACACAACCTCTGCTGCTAACAGACACAAGATGGTTGGTTACCTGGAACCGAAAGGCCAGTTCTCTCTTAGTCCCCTGTGGAGAAATATTCAACAAATAAACTTTAATAGGTAACAAAAACATGTGGGATTCACCAGCTTGGACAGTAATTTACCCATCATTAACAACCATTACTTCATCCTGTGCTAATACAGCTATACCTAGTAACTGAAAAGGATAAATTGCTCTGCTGAAATACCTTGTGCAAGACAGCTAACGAAGAGAACACAAAGATAAATATTCCATGTATCTTGCTTGTGGTAACGTATTTATCATCCTGATTTTGCTTGGCTCTGATTTCTGGTTATGCATAATCCAAGTGACAAAGTGTACAACAATAATACGCAACTCGCACAGGGAGACACCGAAAGGCGCTCCCACGGGCTTCATGCCTTTCTCTGCTCCTTCGAAACAGGGCACGGGCTCTGAGCCATGACTCCAAGAAAAACCAGGCAAACGGAGACCGGTCCTCATCGAAAGTGTGATCAGCGCTGCGCCTCCACGCCTCGATCCCTGTTCGGAGGGAAGCTAATGAATCCTCCCGAGGAGGCTGTGCACGCCGGCGCTGCACGCAGCAGGGCCAGGCAGCGAGGCGCAGGACCGCGCTGCTCGCCCGGGCTGCCGTCCTCGCTGAGCCCCACCGGGGCCCGTGCGGCACTCGCCCTCCTCGCCTTCCTCAGCAAAACGACGCGCAAACTCACCGAGTCGGCTGGGGTCTGTGGGGCGGTGCTGCCCTACAGCTGCCGAGGCGATGGAGAGGCGCAGCTTAAAACAGAATTACAACAGAAAACCATCGTCCTGCACTCGACACGTTACTGGCACATGGACCTAACTCTACTGATCGCAGCAGAATCTCTTCTCTTTCCAGCTAGGTAGTCTGCTGTGCTCAAGCAAAACTGCCTTTTCATTTACCATTATCTTAACCTTGCACGGGACAATCCTGTTCCATTGCGCAGGCAGGACCCACCGCTCCAGGGGGTATGGAAAGCATCAGTTTAAAGTCACATCATAGCAGTGATTTTGAAAGATGCGTTTGAGCGCGCAGCCATCTGCCGCGTGCGCGTACGTGCGCTGAAGACTCTCTGGACGCTGCCAAAGAGCTCCAGACCCGCGAAGGATTCCTGTGGCAAAGCCTTCGCAAAGCGGAGAATATTCCCGTTCATTTCCCTCTCTCTGTAAACTGGCAAAAGCCACCTCCTGCAGCTCAGGCCTCAGCAAAGCTCCTGGGCAGAGGTTTTTTCTTCCTAGGAACCTGCACACTCATAATGCTCAGTGCTCTTTCCTTTAACAAGATGCAAAAACCCAATGCCAGCAAGGACGAAAAGCCACCGGCGGCACGCGCGCGATTTGGCACACAGCCCTAGTCTCGTCCCCATCACCATGTGCCCCTCTGTGCCAGTCCCAGGAGAAATTTGCTGAGTTTGCTCAGAAATGGAGCCTTTGTCAGGCCTCGGCTTCTACTTGTGTTGTTGAGGACACAGAAGTACTTCTGCACGATGACACAGTCTTACCTCTTCCTTCTGTGTCTCAGAAGTACATATAATAATGCCCCCAAATATACGTTTTGGCATGAAAGCACGAACAGATGTAGAAATATCTGCATACTATTTTGGTATTTTGGAAGTTCAGGCCAAGGTCCCAAGACAGGGAAAGCAGAAGCCACTGCCGAAAAATGCAGCTGGCGTAAGAAAACAGGTGACACATCGGGGTGTCGGTAAGCGGCTGAACTTCATTACGAAGCCTTGTTGCCTCACATGGGTCACATTACAAAGGACAGCAACCCCATGAGCTGACAGGACATCAGTCCCCGCAGCTGTAATTGAGTTTCCTCGCTCTGGTGCTGACGATCACACATTTAGCACTCGGGACTCCAGAGCTGGGGAGTACACAAACTTACTCTGGCACAGCAAGCAAGCAGCTCGTGCTCTTCAGGGTCACAGGGATGCGATGTCCAGGAGCCCAGCTGCATTTTTAAACACCTTTACAGTTTTCGTATTTGCTCCTCTTTTAGGATATTATGAGCAAAACGCAGCTAAACGTTTCCCCCTCGATCAGAAAGAAGAATTTAGCAGCGGCATCACCTGGCAGCCCTGCAGTAGAAATGGATGCGGCGAAGAGGAGGATGACAAACTCCCGGCAGAACAGCTGGGGAAAGAGAGGAGGAGGTGAAGACCGACAAGGGAGAAGCCTCTTCACATTTCAAAGTGTGGTTCTGCTTTACAAGAGGACTTAACACAGCGATGTGGGGTTTTCACGTTGCCTTCTGTGGTACCGGGGCGAATTTTCTCACCGTGCAAGCGCAAAGAAACTCTAGCAGCAGCGAAGACTTAAGCAGAAGTTTTCCACGCTTACGTACCGTTACCACTGGTGAAAGTAATATAACATGAACTTATGTAGCAATTAAAAATCTTCCTCCCCAAGTGTCCTCGGCGGTATTCGGGACTGCCCAGTGCCCAGCGGCGTTTCTGCAATGCAGACGAGCGCTTACAGGCTGTGCTTTCAACGTGCTTAGCAAACCCATTTCAGCAGCACACGCTGCAGGACCTTCCCAGCCCGGGTGCCTGAGAGCACGTGCGGCCGGTAAAATAAGCACCCGGAAAGGCGTTTGGAGGGAGGCACTTTTTAAAGCTATTTTCTTGACTACTAGTCTTCTGCTACCTTTTATAGAAAATCAAGTACTACTTACCCTTTAAACGAATCTGAGCGTTGGATGAACACGGGTGCCAGGGCATAACAAACATTGATTTTTAAATACATCACAAGTTTTGTGTGTGTTGGGAGGAGGAGGCATGCCTGGCAGACAGCACAAGAACCACACTTGGGGAAAAGAGAACAACGTTCAAATTAGGTGGGAGGAGAGCGAGAGGAGGAAAAAAAATACTCTCGATTTTCTGCGGTTTGAAGGTGCTTGGCCCAGAAACTACAAGCCTGAAAACAAGAAAACACTGCTTATTTAAAAAAAATGCTTATTTCAAAGTATTTGTCATCAGAATTCACTCAACATATTCACATTAAACTGCTTCGCTTTTTCTTGGAGACTTGGTATTTAAAATGTTTGTTAGAGACTAAACACTTGGAGAAACAGATTTGCTAGTGTTTCTGGCTGGGCATACTCAGACTATAGTTTTGAAAGGTTGGGTTTTCAGGGCGTTCTTTTTTTTTTCTCTAGAAAAAATAATTTTAAAAACACTTACATTTTCATTGCTGAAACTGTATTTCCCCTGAGCCCCTTCCTACCCCCCCTATTATTAAGAAGAGGAGCACGAGTTGCAAGTTGGAGAGTTTGGCTTTTCAGTGGCCAAGGTTGGAAGGATTTTGAGGGCTTCCAACTTCAAAACCCCGGTGATGCCCCAGTACCGTACCAACGTAAGCTACAGGTTTTGATTTTCAGAAGCGCGCCTTGTCCCGGAACAGGGCTCTGCTAGCGGAAGCAACGCCAGTCCTTTTTGTAAAGAGCGCATCAAGAAACAAGCTTGCGTGGAAAAATCTAATAACCTTAAAGGAAAAAAAAGACAGGAGGGCTGGCACACGAGGCCGTGTCGGGGGCTGCCCCGCCAGCCGCCGTGTCGGGACCTGCCCCGCACGCCGCTCCTGCAGCTCTCTAAGCGAGGTGGAAGAGCAACATCAGGGCAGGCGAAGAGCCCAGAGGCAGGGGCTGCTTCGCCGACCGCCGCCTGGAAAACTTCTCTAAAGCTTTAATTTCTAATTTGTTAGGACCTCTGCTAAACGGCAGTTAGATTTATGCACACTGCAGCTCCTACTGCACTTTTGCAAGCGTAATTTACTCATTTTTCAGTTGACCTATTTCCAGTCAGGCTTGGTATCAAAGAAATCTTTCAAAAGGTGCTAAAAGGTCTGCGCCCTATTTGCTCCGTGTTTATTTCTGTGCGCTCCCCAAAAAGCAAGAATTAGAAAGGGAAACTTGATAGCCTTTTACTTTAATCTAATTCCTGATGAAGTCGGAGCTGAGCCCCGCTGTC
>NW_010538003.1:4894-8407 GCF_000687285.1 Phaethon lepturus | reverse complement strand
TCTGGTTTCGAGGGGTCTGCAGTGACTTTGGGACAGGGGTGGGATCTTTGTGCTGTAATTTCCTTTCTTACTAGCACACAGCTAGCCGGCAGCGTACCTCTCCTGACTTAAATAAAAAGCTTTGTGAATGATGGGGTGTATAAGCTGGTCACCATCTTGCCCGTAAATAATAACCAAAACACTTTATTTCCTGCGGAGATAAGAATATCTCCCATCTTTATAAGTTCCACATTGGAATCAATATGGTCTGCATTTAAAACGCGCACACAAACGTGCATCTATCTATCTATATGCACTGTATGTGTTTCGATACTTACCGCGTACATATAGTGTATATTCCCACGTTGCGCAGGATTAAGTGCGTATTTCCACTGAAATAAATAAATAACCTACCAGCAATTTCTCAATTTCTTCCTGCCGTGTGGCAGTGGTGAAAATTGCTTAGAAATAGGACTATTATAAATATTCTATATATAACGACACGTTGTGTGGGAGGGGGAGAAAAGGGGAGAAGGTTTGTATATTTGAAAAATGTGAATACAAAGGAGGGCATAGAAACATATCCAGCTATTTCCACCTCGGTGCTATTTATAGCTGTAGTGTTACGAGGTGTTTGTTTAAAGGGGCACCGGCAGAGTATGGAAGGACCTAGCCCTCCTTCAAGGAGGCACGCAAACAATATTAACTTGGCAAAAGAAAGGCGTACTAATCCGGCCCGAAAAATTGTGTCTGTTCTTGCTTTTTTCCCTGTGTCTGTAAGAGCTGAAGTTATAAACTGTATTTGCTTCCTCATTAACACTTTTATTCCTCTAGCCTGAGGAGGTGGCTCACTGGTTTTGGGGTCGGGCCCCAAACCGAAAAGAGAAGAAACAGGGAAATTAGCAAACATTTCTGCCACCACCCTTCCCAAATTTCCCTTCTGTACAGCAGGCATTGGCAAGGGAGTCGAATTTCAAAATGTTCTGGTTAGCTCCGCAGTTGGTCGAAAGTAAAAATGAAAAATATTCACCCCAACACTGCCAATTCTTCTGTGAATGTATTTAGTTTTGAAATTCAGTAGAAATATTGAAATAATTGGGATGAAAAATTCAACCAGCTCCTTAGAGAATACTTTGCTTCTGAAGAGTTATAGTACAAACCCCTGAAGAGCTCTCTATTGTTCCCTTGTGAGATGCCATATGGAGTAGGAGGGGTGGGAACTCAAGGGAAGAGTTATGACAATGAAAACAAAAACATAAATAAAATAAAGGAAGTTCTGTGTTCTCTGCGGGGACATGACTAAGGACTCACCAGTCCAGCCACAAGAAATTTCTGCTCCTTGAGCAGCGCATGGATAAGATGGCAACAGCACGGGAGGATTCTTTCAGTCCTGAGTTTTTACAGAAAATGTGGAGGCCAGCAAGTGAACGAGCATCCCGGGAGGCCCTCCGGCTGATTTTGCCATGCTCTAGTCAGCACTTCGCCAGCTCAGCCCCACCGGCCAGACATGTTCTGTGTGTTTTTATTCATAATAGGGAATTGTGGCTGCCCCATGACAAGAATAAGATGTTCTCCCACACTCCTGCTTTGGGAAGATGTTGAATCAGGAATCCTGATCCATGTGCATGGCCATGACCAGAGTGAAAAGCTATGGCAGCGTGTCCCGTGCTGCTCAGTGTAGAAGGAAGACCTGTTTCTGGCCCTCCTGGAAGCTACAGGGACAGCGGTGGCTGAGGAGCCTCCTCATAAGGCTGCTCTGTTGGAGCCCGTCAAGTACCTCCAGTTTCTACGCGCTCTTCCCACGCTAGCTGGAGCTCGGGTCCTTACGTGGCACTCCAGCCCATTAACTCCTCGCTCGCAGGCACCAAATCTGCTTACAGTCCTCCTGACGCTAGCAGAAAACACACCGGTAATAAAAGCACCCATTCCTCCAACAAGAACTGCAAGAGGGTAACGAATGTGTATGTATCGGTTCGCTTTTAAGAGGCTATCTGCTTTGTAATTGCAACCGATAGCTTTTTTAATAAGCTTATAAAAATCTCTATCTGAAAGAAAACATTGGGCCTCAGTCCCCTCTCCCCTAATCCAGCGCGAAGTGGGAGGGAACACGGCGAGGCGTGTGGGCTAGGCTCGCCTCGGCTGGGTTCAGGGTAGCAGTAACAGGAGACGAAAGCGACACCGCGCCCGGCAGAAAACCGCGTCCGCCGGGGACGGGCCTCGCTGCCGCCCAAGCGGGTCTGGGCGAGGGCAGACAGCAGCAGCTCCGCACCGCTCCTCCGTCCCCTCCTTCCTTCCCGAGCTTTAGCTGCACGCCTGATTTTATTAAGGCTACTGGGCCGCTAAGCTAACAGCCTTGTTTTCTGTCTCCCCGCGGGCTTGTTGACACACAAAAGCTGTCCCGCCTCGGCTCGACGATATGGCCTGGAAATAGAGTAAAGGCATGCCGATGGGCAGGGGCAGGCGTCGCAGCGGCGTAAAGTACTTTTACACTGGTACATACCGCGTACTGTGCTGTGCCGCTGTTACCGTTTTGGTAAAAATAACGCTTATGTCTATATAAAAGCTGTATAGACATCCAGTCGTAAAACAACAGCTATCAGATTCTGTGCTTAATTATGTGTTTTAATTGTTTAAGTGCAGGGGTATTTGGCAGTCATAAATACGCAGTTAAAAAAAAAAAAAATTCTTGAAAGAAGCTGAATCAACCTGAGAAAATAAAATATCATCCTACGAAAGGCTTGATATATTGTTACTTTGATAAGTTCAAACAAGTGTGACTCACTATACAACCATTCTATCAATTCTGAACAAAAAACTGCATGGGATTATTATGCTTTTAATCCAAAGAGCTGGGTATTTGGAATTCCTCAAGCCCTTTGTGGTGTCATATTAGCTAGGCCAGTCTCTCATGAAAAGAATGTATTGTTGAATAGAGTTGAGTCCGGATCTCTGCTCCATTGGGTTGATAAAATGGCAGTTGATTTAAAAAGAACCAGCTTGTCTGGAGAAAGGATTAGCAGATTAAGAGACTGCATGTAATTTTTTTTTATGTAATGTAAAGTTACATTTCATAACTAAAAGGGATTAATTAAAACGTTAATAGAAGGAGAGATGTTATTTTTCCAGGGACAAATGCCTCACCACACATATGAACATTCACATTAGTTGCTGCTGCCTCAACAGTAGGAAACAAAATGCTGTTCTCTGCGAGTAAGAGTTGACGCAGAAAAGACAGACAAGAGGTTTGTGTGGTGGCTCAGCATTTTATTTTCCTGTTGCACTGATCTGGATTTCAAAACAAAAATTTCCCTGTGCAGCTATATATATCTATACACACTCACATGTATACACACACATGCGTGCGCATGTTTTATCCCACTTCTTTTTACTTGCATAGAAAAACCGAGCAAAAGTATTTTGCCCAATATATTTTCTAGTCTAATATGAGGCTTTTCTTTCTTTCACGTTTTGTTTCTGCTTTTTGTTTAGAGACCTGATTCTGCCCTGCTTGTACATTTTCGGTGAGTTAATGAC
>NW_010538003.1:0-4863 GCF_000687285.1 Phaethon lepturus | reverse complement strand
TAGGGAAAGGTGGGCAGGATCGTCGGTGCCCTGTGCTGCGGCAGTAATTCGCAGGAAATTTGCAAACCTTTGGCATAAAAGCCCTACCTGGTACAGTTTTAGCACCGTTTCTATCGGGAAGTTCAAAGTAAATCACACCAGGAGGAGGTGGCAAGAAGCTGTCAAATTTACTGCCTTGTGTCACCAGGTTTCAGCTCATCTTAAAACCCTGGTTTGGGGCTTTGCTGTTTTGTTCTGGTTTCTTTTCTTTCCTAGGAATGAATTTTTGGCTCTTGAATTTTGGACGCCCCAGGTTTCTTTGATACTTTTGTGAAGCGATCCAGGGGTGCTAAGCAAATCTGGGCTGGGCCCCTGCCCTGAGAGGAGGCACCCGGCGGGGTCACGGGGCTGCCAGGCAGGTGGCCAGGGCAAGCACGGCAGGCAGCCCCCAGCCCCTGCACCCCATGGGCGTCCCCTGCATCCCCAGGACACCTCCTCTCTCACCCTGCTTTCCATCTCAGCTGAGGATGGGCTGCTTCTTGAACTGGACAAATGCTACTTGCCTGCTTCATTCAAAAAAAAAAATCATAAATCAAAATTCGTCATTATTTTCAGTCCTTTCCCAACTGGACAAATAACTCAAGAACTGTGCAGAGGTCTCATCACTCCGATTAGGAATTACCACAAATAATCTCTCTCAGTCTGTCATTTATTGCTAGCGCTTAAATATACCTGTGCGATTCAATTCAATTCTATTTCATTGAGTGTTATAAGCTTGTTCAATTGCCACCTTAAGCATTTGTGTACAGATGTGCCTTGATGACACCATATTGCAACTAGGAGAAATTGCAATTTGCTCTTAAACTACCCTTCCTTTCACAAAAATTTGGACAACATGACAACATCCTATAATAAAAACTATGTGTTGCCATATTTATTTAGACGAATGCCTAACCTATCAGAGTGACAATCACAGTTTTTCAGAAGAAATTACAGATCTCCTCCTGGATCACAACAAAAAACCTTAATGAGGGAGTTTCTTCCCAATGCTTTCCTCAGTCGCTATTTAAACTATGCCCCAAAGTAGGAGGGTTGGTGCTGGTTCTTTTCAAAGAATAGCATCCCACCCATTTTACTGCAGATGTTTCCATTCACTGTACAAATGTTCAATGAATTTTTCAGTCCCACCAGATTCCTGGCCTCAGCCATGTCAAGAGACAAAGAACTCCACAGGTTTTTGTAAACTGTACAAAACCCTGTTCTTTTTAACCATTTTGAATGTACTGCAATTCACCTTCTATGCTCCTTTTATTATTTACTTCTATGTTCTCTCATCTGAACAGTCTCTTTCAAGAACTTATTCTTTTGAGAACTGTTGCAGGCATTTAATTATTTCTGTTGTCCGTCTCCCAGCTGTTACTATTTATTCCGTATCCTACTTACGTAGGAGTGACCAATATCATGGGACACTGATATAATATCTTTATATTTTCAATATCATGTTCCATACTAGTTGAGTTTTTTCCTACCACTTCACTGCTGTTTTTCTTAGCCACTGCTGTAGACTGAACAGTGATACCATTGAACTGTTTGGTTACAGACCTCTTTTTTCCCTTCAGTGATAACTTAGATAGATATGGGCTGTCCAAATACTCTTTTGAAGAGTCCCTTGGAGTTGTCAGCCAGGAATTTCCACCCTGCCCCTCAGGTTTCCCTTTTACTATGTAGGGTTCCATTAAAACCATTCAGCCACCCCCAGCTTAGCCCAAATCAGCTTGTCCAGCTTTACTTTTCACTTTTCCAACTCGATGGTAAACATATTTAAGCAACTACAAAACCACACAGCGCTGATTTTTTGCCATGTTAAAAATGGACCATTTACTTCCATTTTTGGGGTGCGTGGGCCGGGGGGGTGTGACGACGGGGGATGGACGGATGCCAACGCGCTTTTTACTCACATCTAATCCATGACAGTGCTTTACCAGTCAGCCCTTGGGTACTTGGCTTCCTTAGTAGCCTCTTGTTAGGGACTTTGTCCAAAGACTTTCTGCATGTCTCTATAAATTATGTCAACCAGTTCCCCTTTATTCACTAGTTTGTTGCCCTGTTCCCAAGTGTCTGTTATAGAGATGTGAATTTCCTTTACAGGAACTGCATTGGTTCATCTGTATCATATCAAGTAGTTGTTACAGAATTCCATTTTAAATAATCTCTTCATTCAGCCTGCCCAGCGCTTAATTAAGCCTTGCCGATTTGCAATATGCGGGATGAACATTTCCAAAGAGGCAGCCTTTGCAGACTTCCTACGGAGCAGCTGATTTGAGCAGGTTTCTCAGGGTTGGGGTTTTTTTGTTTTCTCGTTAGCTCAGTTATGCCTTTCACAAATCACAGGTATGCACTTTTTGGTCCTTGTAACTTCTTGCTCTTTCACGGGTCATGATATGGCAGCAGGTAGGAGCCATAAACCAGGCCTCCGCCGTGTTGGACGCTGCACAAAAGCAAACTAAAAGATATAGTCCACCTCAAAACCCCTCCCTGTCTCAGTGCTTCCTTCTCTGCCACTGTATTGCATCTTCCCCTACTATCCACTGTCATAAGAGTTAATACGTAGGTATGGTTTTTATTTGTCTGCAATATTGTTATTTTCCTTAAGTGTTCTTCTAACCTTCCTCAAGTGTAACAAGTACTTCCTTTGCAGTCCCACTGTTTCTAGCAAATCAATAAATTCTCTGCAAGTTGTTTTCATCTTTATGTGCTCTTCAAATTCCCCATTAGCCTGCCTAATTTCCATCTTGTATTTTAGCCAGTATTGTTTATATCCTATTCTGCTAATGTCACTAGGGTTGTTTTTCCATTTTCTGGTAATATTTGTACTGTGAAAAGCACAGTCTGACGGGATTATTATCCCTCTTTAAAGTGCTGCTGAAGTATAAGGGATGAATGGCTGACAGTACTAACACTACATTCAAATTGCCTAGCACAATGCATTGCAGAGAGATGTTGGAAAAGTGCAAAGTAAGAGCAAAAATTCATGGATTACTATTAATTAGACCAGTCATCCCTTTATCGCACAACCTGTAGGAGTCAGATTTCTTCCATCCTGGAGCCAGAATAACAGCAGTAACCTTAGGGTTAAAGCTTTCCCCAGCTCTATAGAGCACCATGATAAGGCTTCGGCATATCCTTATATCATTTTATGCAAGCCAGACAAGGTGATTTATAAGTTATTCTCCCTGAGCTTCAATTAATTTCACTTAGGACATTTTCACAGTTGTACAATAAATGTTTAAATTAAGACATTTCCCTGCTCCCCACCCTGCCATGGAATGGAACTGAATATTAACTGGTTATTGGGTGCCATTCATGGCCCGTGCAATTACAGATAAGAACATCGATCTGGCAGGAAAACAAATTGGCTCTTAAAAGAGGGTGGCTTGGATCTGACAGGTTAAGATGATTAGGCATCTCTCTAATGGATTCTGTATATTACTCCTGGATACACGCAGGAAGCAGACCATCTACCCCACTCCTGGGTACCAGACAATTCCCTGCCCTCATGCAGGAAACCCAACTTGCAAAATACCTACTAGGTTTCAGGCCAGTTATCTGCTCCCTGAAAACCTTCCTGGTTATCCAGTTGCAATAGAATTTTACAGTATAGGGTAGATAAAGCAAGATTTTAGGGGAAATTTAGAGCAAGATCTAAATGACCGGTGTTAAGAATACCCCATGTCACATGGACATTATCATCTAGTTGGATTCTCGAGGAAAGAGAGGGCTTCTCAACAATTTTTAGGCACACGGACAAACAGGCAGGTCTGACAGGGTTCTGGAGGATCTGTGGCTACCTTACAATTTGTAGGACATCGCTGCAGTTGCGATAGAAAGAAATCGGAAGTCTTACACTTCCTTTGTCTCCTCCTTGGCCTGCAGCAAACCATGTAGCCTCTCTTTGTCCCGTGTGTCTTCAGGGAGTCATAAATCACGGAAGAAGCAGGTATTTACTAGGAAAGACAGAGATTGTCAAGAAAATTGGAGTTTTGTGGAAACTGCTAGCTTGCAAAATCGAAGTATTTTCCAGGGAGGGCTTCTTTTTTCTGCAGATGTGACATAACTCAGGGAACCCTCTCTGATTTCCAAGTATAACCCTGGAGACCTGCTAAAAACTCTGACTCTCAGGCTGGAGAAACCCACCAGTAAAGCTGGCCGAGCAGATTGCCTTAGATCTGGGACCTCTGGGTTTTCAAAGCAGTAAACCGTGGGATTAATTCCAGATAAGGGAGGACACTAGACCCTGGAATTTTTATTCCCTAATAAAGTATGAAATTACCGAAATAAGAAAAGCTTCTACAGACTTGAATTACCATCCTCCTCTCAGATCATAATGAAAAATCAAGTGTGTGTATATACATATAGAGAGAGTCTAGAAAAGTAAGATTCTGCAGCTTTAAAAAAAAAGCAGAGAGTTTTACCTTGTCTTTAGGGGAAACTCTGTAATGTACAAGCTCAAGCATGGCCACCAGCAGCTGTACCTTTGGCAGCCATACCAAGGTACTCAGCTGTATTTGGATTTAACCAGACTAAACTATACCCGCACTGAGGCCGCACTGGCTAAAGATATGACCACAAAGATTGGTCTGAAAATAACCGATCTATAGTTCTGCACAACTCCTGGGTAGGACAATCAATTCTATGCATTTCTTGTCTTCAGAAAGGTCACTAGTCGTGTTATTAATGTGCTACAAATACAGGCTACAGATTTCCTTTGCAATTGCTGGCTGGTCTAGTTTTTCATTTTCCCACAAAGCAGAAGTGTCATGGAGGTATGACCCCTTTACTATAAGGGATTGAGAAATTAAATTCATAGCTTATAATTATTTATTT
>NW_010538002.1:0-1602 GCF_000687285.1 Phaethon lepturus | reverse complement strand
TTATGTGCATCCACAACTGTCCATAACTGGTGAACGTTTTCCTCCCTTGCTCATTGCAGGGATGACGTGCCAAGCCAGAACATCCTACACCGAGGACGAGGTGCTCTGGGGTCATCGGTTCTTCCCTGTTATCTCCTTGGAAGAGGGGTTCTTTAAAGTCGATTACTCCCAGTTCCACGCGACGTTTGAGGTCCCCACCCCACCGTACAGCGTGAAGGAGCAGGAGGAGATGCTGCTCATGTCCTCTCCCTTGATCGCGCCCGCTGTGAGCAACAGCAAGGAAAGGAATAACTCGGTGGAGTGCCTGGATGGTCTTGACGAAGTTGGCACAAAACTGCCTTCAAAACTGCAGAAAATAACTGGGAGGGAAGACTTCCCAAAAAAACTCCTCAGGATGAGTTCCACCACCTCTGAGAAGGCCTACAGCATAGGGGATTTACCCATGAAACTCCAGCGGATCAGCTCAGTCCCCGGGAATTCGGAGGAGAAACTGGTGTCTAAGACGACAAAGATGATGTCGGATCCCATCAGCCAGTCGGTGGCCGACCTTCCACCCAAGCTGCAGAAGCTGTCGGGCGGCGGCAGGATGGAAGGGAACCTTCCCCCCAAACTGCGGAAAATGAATTCGGACCGGTTTACATAGCCCGACGGGACTTCTGGCTGTCGTTAGAGCTTGAACTGCTGCTGGCAAGGGCGGCGTGGGCAGGAGAGCAGGCCCTCCACCGGCTGTACGTGTGCTGAACTCTGTGGTCCCCGGCGCGCCGGGAGGCAGGAGCATCCCCTTGGTAGCGGCGGCTGCGCTGTAAGTACGAACGACGGGACGATCGGCGAGCTGATGCTCGCTGGCATGTAGTATCACAACACGCATGCAATAATAGTGTGCAATTTCTGCATATAGTTTTATGGCATGACTCCTACTATATTTATACTGTATATTCTGAAACATATGGAAAGGGGCATTCCTTTCCCCTGTATTTCTTAAGAGTAAGTAGTAGGTAAAACATGCGAGTGGGTAACTTTCAGGGTAAGTTATAATTTGATTTGAAGACGTTTTTTGGGTTTGTTTTTTTTCTGATGTGGATCGTGATGTTTTGTTCAACAAAGTAGTTATGGTGCATGTCTTTTCTTAAAAGAAGGTGTATCCGTTAATTCCTAACACCAAATCTGCTAGTAGCCTTAAATTAACTGCTGGTTTCTCTTTTGCTTTAATGTTTTCTTGGGGTTTCTTTTCCTGCGTCTAGGCTACCGGAAAAAAATCGAAATGTATTTCATAAGGCATTGTTTAGAGAGGAAACTTGTATTAATAAGCCTAGGCAAAAGAGTAAATAAATGAATAAAATTCACACTTTAGATACGATTAGTAAAAATTTTTTTAAATCTTCTGTGATTTGTAATACATGTGCAAGAACACCATTTTAAATAAGCAGGACGTGCTTGATTTCTCACGTCGGTAGAATAGCGAAACATGAAAACGGCCGACTGTCTCCGTGAAGCCAAGCAGGCGTTTTTTCTGGATAAACCGCACCCCAAAGGCAGAGGCACAATTCCCCCTAACTCCGCAGTGCCCGGATTTTGCTCCTCCTTGCTTTGGGGGCCCGGCTG
>NW_010538001.1:0-16769 GCF_000687285.1 Phaethon lepturus | reverse complement strand
GTTCTTTCCAACCTTAGTGATTCTGTGAATTTTGTGCCAACGTTACTGTTCTCTTTCCACCTCTCAGTCTTTCACACTTTTTTTCATGGAAATTGAAAAATGAGAGATGGAGGTGCCAGAGAAGACGATAGCAAAAAAAATGAAATGATAGGAGAAAAATGAAACTCCGAGAAGGGCTGCTAAGGATCAGTGATGAAAGGCAAGAGGGAAGCGAGTGGTAAGGATCTTTATTAGGCTTCAAGAAATGCCTTTAAGATAGGCCTTCTTTTCAAAATATTTTTTCAAGGAGCAGACCCTTGCTTCAAAAAGGGAGTGGATTCTCTGACAGAGGGACCATTTTCAGTGTCATCAAAGATTGTAGAAATCTGGTTGGAAGCTTTTAGCCTCATGTTCTTTTGGAAATGTAGTTTTATCATCCTAATGTGACTGGCTCCCCACTGGTGACAACACTGAATATCACGCACTATCCAAATGGCTATCTCAACAGTGTTTGATCTGCTGCGCAGCACTTAAAGTGTGTTCAAATAGCCTGATCTTGCTTATTCTGAACATTACTTTAGATTTTCTTGAGCAACAATACACTTCGTAATTTGTTAATGCGAGGATCAGCAGGGAGGCTGTAGAAAACACTTCACAGGGATCTAATGAAATATATGCTAATCATTCAGCTCCCTAAGAGTCTCTGGTAAAATGTGAAGACCAGGAGCATTCACCTTAGGCTAAGTAAAGACAAAGAGAAGTGAGGGAAAAAACCCACAAACAGGTGACAAAAGAAAAAGACAAATGAGACTCACACTCCTTTTATCACCACGGACTCACACTCCTTTTAAGCCCCATCTCAGGTTAGAGGGGAAAAAGGTTAAAGAAAAGGAACCAGGAACATGTGTGGTTAATATCAGAAAAACAGGGAAGGACGAAAGAAAGACATGACTGGGGAATAAGCGAACAACAGAATAGTGGATGAGATTCAGACTTTAAGAAAGTCATGCTGTGCAGAACAGCAAAAAATTTCTTGAAATTCTACAGAAATCTTCTGACAGCTGAAACATGTCCCATACCTTACTGAGCTAGAGATGAGACAAAAGGAGTGGAGAAATTGCATTTTTTAAAGTGTAAATATAATGCAAATAAAACGTGTTCACAGACAAAACTCCATATAGCACAGAAAACACATGGAATTAACTAACTCACCACTCTTGACATTAAGTACATGATGTTTATCCAAAGACCATCCTCCTAAATGTGAAGGATCTAGTTCAAACCCTTGCAGCAGTGCTGTCCTCTTCTCCCATAAAATGAGACTAGGGCAAGTCTCATACTCAAAACCCACAGAAACTGAAATAAAATAAAATAAAATAAAATAAAATCTAATACACTTGCTGAACAAACACTGACTTAAATGCCCAGAGCACATTCAAATTATTCAGTATTCCAGTTCCCCAGCCCCCTCAAGAAGATGGAGCAATTATATTCCTCTCTTTTTTTCTACAATGTTAAACTCAGGTCTTTGACTAGACACAAATTTGAACTTTCATTCACATGTACTCTGCAGGGATCTGATCACTTCTCTTTGACCAGCTGGCATTGGGAAGTGACTAGTTTGGTGAGAGGAGAGCGAGAAATGTAATTTTTAAAATATAATAAAACTATTCTGTCAGATAACAGGACAAGATCAAACTCTTAATTTGCCAGATGTTCACAGCATTTATTTCATGTGTTCATTTTACATACCATATACCAAGGAGCACTGAAAACCTTGTGTGCTTTTAAGCACACAGGCGCTGTACACATTTCTCAGGAAAGCAATATCCTATGCAATAATGTAGGAAAGAAAAGCTATAGTAAAGAAGATTTTAGAAAATACAGAGAATAAATAAGATTTTAAAAATAAGGTTTTCTTTCCACACTGGCACAGCTCTGATGCCCATTTTTAGCACTGTTGCATCAAACTTGCTCTGATACTCAAATGAAAACGAATATTTAAAAATATGACGATGATCACTTTTTTCCCCACCCGCTAGAACCAAGTGAACTAAAAATAGCTACGGAACTACAAGACTGAACAGCGTTAGAAAACCACCATTTGGATTTCAAACGTATTATACCACAAGAGGCTATAATAACGGCATGCATGAAAATCCAAATGCACTGAAGAATGCCAGCCAGTCCAGCACGAGGTTCATTTGATAACTGAAAGAAAATAAAAACATAGTGATGGGCTGGGTTTCACCTAAGTTCCTATGGCCAGATTTTCCCATTGTCTAGTCTAAACCTTCTGAGTCAGCTACTGATCAGGAAACACAGGCATGTTGTTGAAGTTTAGACCCTCTGAATGTGATCTTCAATGTGTAAAAGAAACATAATACAAAGATAAATTGTGCCAGGAAGGCAGGAACTGTTTAGTCTGTATTTGCTTCTCCATAAGAAATCTTTGCAGTTTTCTTACTAAGAACTAGAGGTGTTATTTGGAAAGTTTTGGAGCTTGTATATGCTGACTTACCTACAGCATCTGATAACCCATAAACCTTCTGACCGTATGCATCTGTTTTGTCCCAGATAAATGTATAAGCCAAGTTGGGAGATGCCTGAAATGATTTTTGAAACAGATGCCCTTCTACCGCTACCATCAAATGAACTTTGATTAAATTCAGCGGCACAAGTGACTGAGTCATGGCGATCTTAAGTAAGGATTTGTATCCAGCAGTACGGGAACTCAGGTAGCTAAGTTTTATACTAGAGCCAGGGATCTCAATTTCTTCATGAAGAACCTGCAGAGGAAAAAGATCAAATGTTTTACATCATTCTAAAAAAATAATAAAGCACTAATATCTCCTTGCATATGCTTATAAACTTATGACTTTCTACTGCTGGGAATGGTTATCCTCAAATCAGTGCAGTGATGCAGTTCAGATGACATTTCTTGACAAACAATTATTTGGTGTCTGTGAACACTGTTTTTTAAGAGCCCACTGCTGGCAGAAGTGCAAATAAGTACAAGTAGTTTTACTGCAAGTTATATGCAAAGGGAACATAAGAAATACAGTCATAGGAACCCACAACTTCCACTAAGAGTTAGTATAAAGACTAACTAAAGTAGTGAAACAATAGCACCAGTAGCGTTTTCTTTTGTCCTAAATAACATACAAGAAAACAGCCTGCGGTTAGCAGCACACACCAAGCCTTTGCAAAATTCTCTTCAACCACCTAAGCTGTCAACTGAAATATAGAGATATAATTGATATATTGTATAATAACGAGAAACTGCAAGGTAGTCAAAGATAAACGTGTCTGGGTCACATAAACCTAGGATATCTCCTGCAGACCTCATTAGACAACCCAGTACCTGTCAGAACGAATGCTACTCTACAGAGGCATTTGCTACAGCAATTCCAAGGGACAAATGGTGACTCTGTGGTAAGTGCTCAGGTCAGCACTAGCATCTGACCACTGATTTCTATGTTCTTTTCACTCACACTGTCCTTACCTGGGTTTCTGGTACAATAGGATTCCGGCCAGGAGCATCACTGAAGAAAGTTGAAAGTGGTGATGAAATGATGACTGGATCAGGACGGACAAAGCCACTTAGATCACAGCTGGGAATGGAGTTCTCCTCTGTCTTCATCACAAGCGTGTCCATGGCATAGAAGCTATTCCACGGCAACCATACTGTCCTTTCCTGACTCATAAATGGGGCCCGTTCAAAGTGCAAGGTTAGGGATGCTCCGCCATTTGCAACCAAGTCAAACCTAGAAAAATGTGGGCTTTAGAAGTGACAAGACTGAATAATTCCAGAAATAGCATTCCTGGCTAATGAAATAGGTATATAGGTATACCTATAGCAATAAGTATATTTTAAGTGTCATGCTTCAAATGATCAGTAATGGCATGTGAACCTTGGCAAGTAAACAACTGAGATCCAGCTAAGACAAGCAATGATTTGAAGCCACCTAGACAAGCCTTGTTCCTAGATATTATAAAATCTGCATTAAATAATTAAAAGATACCCAACAAACAAACCACCACGTTTATTATTACAAGTCACCTTTATATATAGAATCATCAGAGAAGCCAAGTTCATTCCGAAGCTGACAGTGAATTATCCCTTTCTTAAAAGGTGCTGTCCATCAAGCACAGAATGGGACACATGGCAGTAAGAGAATAGTAATGGAAAGTTTTACTGTTTGTATTCGACAGATAAGATAAGAATTCCTGTCCCCAGGACAACTGACCTATCATTTTTCAGAGAGATTAGGTATTTACTCCCAACGCCCCACATAATCATAGCAGTAATGTGGAGCTGCACAGGCAATTTGAAATCTGGCCTGAATGAGTAAAATACCTCCAGGTTGTTCTGACAACAGAAGTAGATAACAGTTGCTTCATGTAAATGCTGTCAACGTTAACAAATTCCTCAATAATTTCAATAACCTATTCAGATCTAAATATAGCTCAGCTCACCGTCCACTGTAGTATTAAAACTACTGAAATCAACAACATTACACTTTTATTATAACAGAATAAATAATATTCTGGGAAATGTGGAAATTAAATACTCCCTATAGTTCAGTTGACTCTCATTAATTATTTCAATTTGATTGTTTGCATGCAAGATCAAGATAAAATTGCAAATGTGTACAATGAATGTGTCAGAGATATACTGTTTTCGTTACCACAGCCAGCAGGCTAGATAAACCATGACACATTGATTTTTGTTTATCTGAATTTGTGTGCATTTCAAATCAGCTGATACAAGGGGGAAAAAAGCACTTTTTGCACAGCAGGAAATTGTCTAAGTATATTCAATTAGAATCTTTTGATTACATTCTACCCTGAAGAAACTCAAAATATAGTGGATCTTCAAAAGGAAATAGAGGCAGAAGGGAACTTTTAACAAAATATACTATTCCATAATGATACTACTTTTTTTTTTCCTAGCAGTGTTAGCTTGCCTTGCATTTTAAAATAAAATATTTCAGGTCTCAGCTGGATATTGGTGTAGACCACAAATGTTTTCACAGATACAGAGCAATTTATTTGAAAAGAGTCTGCCTGCTAACACGTTGTTATCAGAAGTCAGCCTTTTCATATGCACTTGCAGTTAGTATTCAAAATGCCATGTGAAAAATTACTTTTGTGTTTACTTAATAGCTCTTTGCCCTGGGAGGAATGCAATGCACGATACCACATGGTTCCATTAGATCACACCATCTGTTAATCAGCAAAGATACTACATACGACGAAGGTACTCAATGAAGCAAGCAAACTCACGTGCCATCCTGACGAGTGATGGTATAGCCATACTTCGGATACTTGACAAATGACACATTCACCCCAACTAGAGGAGTTCCATCTGTAGTCAACACTTGGCCTCTTATAAGAGACACAAGACTGAAAAAGAAAGATAATTAAAGATACTAAAGTTAGTTACAAAAGCAAAGTCACGTTGTTTATAAACTGGGTAGCGGAACACTTGTGCCTCGTACACTCTGAATGCAATTTACTCCAAAGGTTTTTCGAATACTGAAGATACCACAATATTGTCCAGCTCCCTCTACACACCTAAATCAAGAAAATGCTTATCTATGCAGTGAGGTCTGCGTATACAGAATGGGAGTTAGTGCCTTCCTTGTCTAACGAGGCTTTGCAGAGCAGAAAGCTACCTCACATTCAGCCAAGCCAGGACTGCGACCCTGAAGTCTCACTGAAACGATGATTGGGCACTTCTCGAAAACCAACCTGGGTACAACAACATGTCTGTCGACGCCTAATACACCTTAAAAATATGGTGTAATGCCATACCTCTCTTTTATGCAACCAATTTTCCAAATTAAGATTCATGTTCCTTCATCTTAGGGAGTGACTGATGTTTGTATGCTGCATTTGGTCCTGATTTGTAATGCTTGCTTTTCACTTTGTCAGCGGGAGAAAGGATTTGGTTTTATGGCCAGCTTTACGCACAGGCAAAACAAAGCATTTTCTTAGCCAACAGCTTAAGCAACTTTGCTTAACCTAAAGGACATGAAGACTGGTTATCCCTCTAAGAGGCATAGTCAGGTTTTTTCTCTTTTGAGGGCTCTTTGCTGCTGCTAAGTGCACAGCGGGCAGAAATAGCAGCTGCCCGCTTGGCTGTGGTCTCAGCCCCCGAGCGCTGGAAGCAGCAAGCCCCACTTCTCCCTGCTCTTCTGCTCCCCGGCATGGCCAGTCTCTTCCTGCCCCTCTCCTCTCCCACTGGAGAGGATTCTCCATCCCGTGTCCTTTCCCTTCCACTTTCCCCGCACCCCGAGAGAAACAGAGCGGTGAGTCGGGGAAGCTGCATGGTAAAAGGGAGATGGAAAAAGAGCAGCTCCTTGCAGGTGACTTCCGTTTCTACACTGGAGACGGGGAAAGAGAAGGCGGCGATCCTGGGAAAGAGGGGGAGTGTTAAATCCTGCTGCAACCCATCATCTCAAGGATCGCAAAATTGCGTTTTGGTCTAGTCCTAGGTGAAAAGGTTTCTACTTCAGCACTAGGCGCTTCCAGCATGAGCCACCAACTCTCACCTGTAGCTATCGCGAGAGCCAGAGGATGAAAAGCCCCAGTTCTGCACTGACTTGGTGCTGGCAGGACCGGAGGTGCCCCTGAAGCCCAGCAGGCTTCGGGCACACCGACAGGCACCGCGTCCCGACGCCACGGACTGCTGGGCCCAGCCGCAGGACGGGGGCACTGAGCTGAGCTGAAAGCTGGCAGCAGGCGGCCGAGTTCCGGGCCAGCTATCAACGCTCGCACCATCCCCGTATCAAAGAACATCTATTTGCATTAGTAACGTCAGGGACCGTTTTCAGGTCTTTTCTATTAACTCTGAAATGTTCAAGGTGCTGTGATGTAAATTTCTACCCGTGTTATGCTGGCTATCTAACAACCGCTTCCTCATGTTTTTATTCCAAACAAGGTGGAATATTTACTTCAATCTTACATAAAAGAACTAATTAATGAAAATAAGCCATTTCTGTCACTTTTCTTTCAGACCTATCAGCCATTTCTTGACCCTCCAGGTCAAATTTTAATTTGCAAAATCAACATTTTGTAACAGAGTGCAGAATTTAATAGAAATCGATACCTGTTGAGAAAATGTACTTGGGAATACATGGGACCAAAATAATTGTCTTGACATTATTCGTTTTGCTTGAATCATTTTATGTTACAAACACACAGAAACAGCTGTCGGAAGACAGTCACTCAAGCTTCCATAGGGGAACAGCGCAGAAAGCAAATTTAGAAAGAAATCATCATATGGCAGAAGAGAATTAATAGTGTTCATGACTTAATTTTTTTCTACCTTCAGTTTCATTATTTCAGGAAATAATTTTAATAACAACATTTTGGCCAATAATATCTCTTTTTCTTTTTAAAATGTCAAAATATGTAACACAATGGATATTAAAATTTGTAGCTAAAATCCGGATTTATAGGAAGACTAACAGTCACACATAGGACAACCTTTTTTTTTGGTAATCCTTTAAAAGTGTAACCGGCAAATTAAGCAAATTAAGCTTACGTTAAGTCCTCCTTTTTTAAAAACTGAAGTTAAATGTGAAAACACGTTGCTATTTTTTTTCCTGGAAATGTAATTTCATCTTGTTGCTGCACAGAAACGATCAGTGATATCGAAATAATTTTGCAGTCAACACGTTTTGTTATTTATTGCTTTGGCAGGGTAGGAAATAACTTCCTTTTCTTGTACTAGTACTGGAAAAAAATGGTAACCGCTATTTTGTCCCACTTTTTCTTCTCTTCCAATGGAATGAGAGGTTGAGCTAAGAAAAGAGACAGGCCATTATCTCTCATGGTAGCTACTTCTTGAGACTATGGCAGCTTCAGTATATGTGAAACTTGGAGTCAAACCCCGTAGCACTTTTAAAAAGTCAAAATACTTAGTTTTAAACCTTTTAAATTTGACACTATACATTAGATTTGCCTAAGATTGGTACTAAAAATAACAGTTGAGCTCTAGAATTCTCAAGAATACCTTCACATCTTAGAGGCTAAGGCCATTTGAAAACTCTTGTTAATATGCCATTTGCAAAGATATATCAAAATACATGACATACTTCAGATGAATAAAACAGAATTAAGACTCCTGCCATGAGGAACCCTAGAAAACATGTTAAAAAAAAATTCTAAAATTTCAAATGGGATTTTCTCAAAGCAGCCTCAGGATTGAAATGCTCAGCTCCTGCTTAGTCTAGAGCTCTAATTCTTAGACTCTTTTGAAGACTCTAACCCATATCCGTACATAAATAGCTTGAGTATTTCTAATATAGTTTCTAATATTTCTTGGATAGCACAAGAACGCCTGCATATCACTATACTTGTCTAGAAATTTCGAATGATCGTCACTTGCTTTTATAAAATACTTCAAGACCTAGGAATAAAGTGTTGGATCACATTAATAACAGAACTAAAGACCATCAGCTGATAGTGGAATGCAGATACAGGCAATACACTCATTTTCATTCTGGGTGCCTTAATGAGGCAACAGCTCAAGCACTGGTTAGCATACAATATGAAATAGGAAACTGCATGCTTCTCTTCACTCAAGGAAATTTTGCTGACTGTAACGTAAATAGAGCAGCATGTACCAGGCAGCCTGTGGACTATATGCTTTTTATGCGGTAGCCTGTATTCCTTTTTGGACAAATTAGTCAGCCTCATGAATTAGTAAGCTTCTCTCTTGTCTTGTTTTCCTTTTCATGCAATATTGCAGAAAATTGCAAGAATTCCCTCCTTTTTTATTTACAGAGCTGATGAGGAAAAAAAAAATCACAACAAATTTTAGATGAAAACAGAACAATTTTCTTCCACCTTTCTAAACAACCCCATGTGTGTATGGACAGATTATTTTATAGAATAGAATAAAGTCAACGTTATATAGAGTAGGATCCAACAGGGCTTTTCTGATAGAATATGGAAATCATTGTACTATTTGAGCATTGTAGGGATGAATGCAATGGGGACCTGCCTGGTGTATCCAGAAACATTACGATCCTCATTTTACACACAAATATTTAGTCACTTGCTCCACATCACCCAGGTAAGCCTATAATGAAATTCTGACTGAAAAAAACATTTCCCATAATGAAGTCCAATCATTTGGGCATTATCGCAAATGAAGTTCTTCCTTCGGTTTTCACTTTGGCTATATGAACATAATTAACATATTCATCAATTTCTTAGCATCTTTCCATGGAGACACATTTAAATCATATTGATAAATAGGAACACCACTCTTCTTGTAAGCATACAATAACATCAAGTATCAATTAATGATGTGCTGGCTTTTAGATTAATTAGAAATATGTAATTAATAATCATAGGAAGCACAGACGTAGGAAAAGCAAGAAGAAAATGAAAACCTAGTCAGGTGTATTGATGATGCAAGTAAAACAGTTTTATAATTAATAGTTAATGTATCTTTAGAAGAATTTGAAATGTTATTCCATTATTGAAACTTGTGTTAACGGCACTAAAGAAAATGTGATCTCTTTCTAATTGGAAAGTAGTCGTCATTTTCCCTTGTTCTAGATTGCAGTCTTCATAAAATATAAACCTCAGAAGCTCCTGCTCCATGGAAGGAACCTTCTTCTAGGTGTTGCCAGTATGTTAAAATGCTAATAAAACTCAGCGTTACAAAATAAAGGCCACATCATAAATTGCAACAGAGTGCCCTCAGTGGGAATGATGCCCGAGATGGAAACATGCGAAGCACCTGAAAGCAACATCTCATGTTAAAACATGAATAAAGTCGCTTGGAGAAATTTTCCCACACAATGCAACTGCACAGATACAGCATCATATTTACAGCTGCTACCTGCTGTTGAAGGGATTTTCTCCTGGGATGATATGAGTGCTGTCCTTCCCCACTAAGAGCTTGATTCGATCATAGAATGACTTCACAGCTGGTGAACCAGAATGGCTCTGTTGTATGATGTCAAGAGGATCACGGGAACCCCGGCACAGCAGGCTATTTTGACAAGTAGACTGGAGGCAGCAGTCTGGGTCTAGGCAGTCAACCAAGCCATCTGAAAGGTAAGAATCATCAAGATTCAGCCGGCTGCACCGTGTATCAAGCAATAATATTTAACAGACATCCTAAGGCACTGGGAAAAAATGTTAATGCTTACTCTTCATAACATCTCTGCGCCATAAAACTGGTAATGGAACCAATAATGCAATGAGGATGAGACCTTCCCAAGTACACTGGTTAAACACCATGACTGCTACAATTAATTTAAACCAGTGTTAGATGAGAATCAATCCCAAAGAAATCTGTTAAGGGTCGAAATGAGGAAGAAGGAATAGCGGAAGAAGTATAGGATTTTTTGTTTAGGTTTTTTGCTTGTTTGTGTTGCGGTTTTGGTTTTTTTTTTTTTAAATCTTTCCAACTGTTAGTTTTACAAAGTTTTGAGATTTCCTTGCTGGGCTACAAGAGTCTTGGGAATTATGCTGTTTAATTTAATTTGTTCCATCTGGGGAGATGAGGGAAGGAGACAGGGGTGACAAAGTAACTTACCTAAGTAAAATAAAAATTACATTGTACCCATTGATTTATGTACCCAATTAACAGCAAAGTGTTGCTGGAACTCCCACCTCCCATAAATGAATCAGAACTTGTTCGCATGCTTCGATAAGGAGGGATCAGTCACAAAGATGGTGTGTTCAGTCATCATATTACATAGTAGGCTGTCTATCAAGAGTATTGCTTGAGAAGTATTTTTAAGAAAAATCAGAATTTAAACACCAGAAATTAAAATGGAATCCTCCATGGGGAGACTGATTTGTGTACTTAGGTAAATCACAACTATTTTTAGCACATAGTGTAACAACTTCTACCACCATCCTTGTCTTTGGTATCATCATTTAACTGAAGTATGTTCTCTCAATGGAGCTCTACTGTAATTTAGAAATTAATAACCATTTACTTCAAAATATTTTAATCTCTAATAATTTAGAAACAATTGTTCATCTACTCAGACATTCAGTCTGCAATCTACTTAGGTCTGTAAACTTTCAGAGACTCCCCAAGGCACATTCCTCTGACTTTTTGACAAATCAGTCTCCCCATGGAGGATATCATTTTAATTTCTGGTGTTTAAATTCTGATTTTTCTTAAAAATACTTCTCAAGCAATACTCTTGATAGACAGCCTAGTATGTAATATGATGACTGAACACACCATCTTTGTGACTGATCCCTCCTTATCGAAGCATGCGAACAAGTTCCGATTCAGGTATTTATGGGAGGTGGGAGTTCCAGCAACACTTTGCTGTTAATTGGGTACATAAATCAATAGGTACAATTGGCCTGGGCACATACTGAATATCATACACGAAAGAGAACATTTCAGTAGGCTACTTGATAAAAGTACCTCAGAGTAAGATCATAACTCACGTATTTTCAAGATTTTCAAATGCACAACAGACCAGCATTACCCTACAGAGTGCTAACTGGAAAAAAACCCCCCACAAAAGAAAAACTAGCCCAAACCTATAAAAAGCTCTCTTATTTTACATAAAATATATTTTTCTTATTTAGCCTTGTATTTCCAATGGATTGTGTGTGCCTGAAATGGCTGTTTCTGATTTCAAAACAAAACTGCTGAGGTATGCTGATAATGTTTCATTTAGCCCTCTAAGGAAATTTAAGTTAGACAAACTACCTTGTTGTGAGAGCTATACGCTGCTTTAAGGACAGTCGCCTATTCACATTCAGAGCTCAATTCATCTTGAAACGCAACGTGCTGGCAGGAATTTTCTTTTTTGCTACAGTCCAGTTTCCACCCACTTTATGTAATCGTTGTCAGGTCACCATTAGCTTCAGGTTGTAACTCAAGGTACTCTTCCTATTAAGCTCTGAGAACTTTTTGTCAGCATCCTGCATTCTTTCTCGGTTTGTGACACCTCTACAACTACGAACTGAAAACTGCCCGCTGTTTAGTCCGCTCAGTTCTTTTATTCAGACAAGCACCAGTCAAAGGAATCCTATCAACACATTAGGAATAACAGAAGCAAAACACAGGACCTAAATGACTCCCTTTGGCAAATTTACATTTACCTGTTCAAGCTGCACCACATTTTTGCTATAGCTGTTATTAGAGGTGAGCATATGTTATGTCTGTAATGACCTCATCATGCAGCAGATTATGGGCTGCTGTGACCGAACTCTTCTGATGGCACCACGAACTTTCAATGGGCAATATCAATCTCTCAGCATCCTGTCAGTCATGCGAATCACATCTTTATGCTCGCAAGCCCCCTCGGATATGGTCTGACATTGCAATCTTCAGTAAATTACCCTGTCACTGCCAATCTCACCGTTATCTCACAAACAATCAAGCAGGCAATCAAACTGCTCAGAATTGCCAGTTCAGGACCTGGGAGGCTGGAAACATCTCCGTTCAATACCACGGAGAAACCCCTGTGAGCTTCCTTTCATGTAGAAAGGTTTATATGCAGTTATGTGAATTCAGACTGGCACACTTTCAGATGCTTACAAGAATATTTAGAAAAGACAGGCGTACACTGTAACATAAATACACACGATTTACTGGTTTGGAACATTATTACTTATAATATATGGCTATATTCCTCCGTACTAATTTATTCCCAGATGGCAGGATTCGCAAGTTAGAATATTTTTACCTTTTGCCAACTAGTTGATCCAGCTTGTTGCAACGGCAGAACCGAGGTATGGATCTGCTCGGCGTACGCAGCCAGAACCTGGGCACTGCTGTTTGGTGTCGAAGGCTTATACACCACTACCCTGTTTGCATTCATAGCTGCATTGTGCTATTATTTACTTTGTTGCTCTGAAATCTCTGACTGTACGTATGAAAGAGTAATGATTACTGTCAGAATATATGTGTATCATCTCGTTCACGTTTGCCTAATTTGCTCTCTGGACATAGTATCACAGAATGGCTGAGGCTGGCAGGGACGTCTGGAGGTCATCCAGTCCAACCCCCCGCTCAAGCAAGGCTACCAGAAGCCGCTTGCCCAGGACCATGCCCAGACAGCTTTTGAGTATATCCAAGGACGGAAACTCCACAACCTCTCTGGGCAACCTGCTCCAGTGCTCAGTCTCCTCACGATAAAGTGTTTTCCAGCATACATTAGTGCCTGGGGTTGTTCCTCCCCAGGTGCAGGACGTTGCACTTCGTGAGGTTCCCATCGGCCCATTTCTCCAGCCATATTGTATCATTACATCTGAAGTAAATTGTTACAGAATCATTTAGTTGCATTAGACTCAGTTGATTAAAACAAGTGCTAGAAAAAAAATGCACCTTCTGTAAGAGAAAACTCTGCCATAAGCATGAATTTTAATCAGAATTCAGTACTTTGTTTTTTAATAATATATATTTCAGAGCTTGTCATCTTCCAGATTTCCTCAGGCACACTGAATTATTTATATGGTTAATTCAATGACAAAAACCTCACCATTAGCCTCACCAAGATATTGCTGCTTTTCATTTCATACGCATCGGAGTTTAAAGTGGCCAGTTAGCAGCTCTCGGACTGTACGCTAAAGGGAACAGACTGCGGAGAAAGTTAAGACGGTGCTGAACCTCCTCCAACAATTTGAGACCAAAAGAAGCCCTGATTTGGTCTTAACTGAGAAAAAGAAATAGGAAATTTTGATCCGATTTAAAATGGCAGCACAGGATTAGATCTCCAATGCCGTCTGCCGTTCTTCTGAATTCCCAAGTCTTTTCAGAAACGAATCAAGT
The DNA here is from genome assembly GCF_000687285.1 of Phaethon lepturus. Classification (NCBI taxonomy): domain Eukaryota; kingdom Metazoa; phylum Chordata; class Aves; order Phaethontiformes; family Phaethontidae; genus Phaethon; species Phaethon lepturus. The sequence goes on along the minus strand of NW_010538001.1, from coordinate 3,007 downwards.
GACATGGTGTTCCTCTTGAACACTTCTGCTAACAGATACACACATTGCTTGACTTTCTGAGAACTGTCCCACAAGCTTTTTGGCAGACTTAACTACACAGCAAAAAGAAAATTTTTAACTATTACATGAAAATAGAATAATCTACTTGTGCATGCCATATTTTCAGATGGCTTTATTACCGTGTTCCTCTTGAATGTCATTATAAGGCCTCAAAAGCTCTAAGTAGAAATTGTGATATATTTTATTGCTAATCTATTTAGAACCTCTAATCATCAGTTTTTCTTCACCACTGAATATATTTCTCATCACGTTCAGGTGACTGGATTCCAGAACTGTGCTACACCTTTCTTTGGAAAGTTGATGCTTGAGCTATTGTGTTTTGTTTTTTTTAACTCCTAAGAGTAAATTACCTTTAGTTTTCACTCTTCATCAAATACTTGCAGGCTGTGCTTCAGGTTCGATGCACGATGCACATTAGAGTGAGTCAACTTTGCCCTGACATCCAGTTGCTTGCGAAAATGCTTTCCATACCCAGCAGGGGACAATTTTGTTTCCAAGACACAACTTCCGAGCACATGCTCAGTAGAGGGCATCCTTACACTTCGCTACCTTCAGGAGCTGGTGACTTTCAGAGCATAATTCCTGGAAATTTTTCTTTTTCCAATAAACATTTCATGATTAAAATGGAGGCGAGGGGCTGGGGGCGGGGGGGAAACAGCAGCTACTACGAACCCGGAGGGCAAAAGGGCCTTTGATCACTCTAAGGGCAAATTAGTTAATTTATCATGATCCGATTTTAATTATGTGTAGTATTAATATACCCAAGGTGAAAGAATTAGAGATGCTCTATCAGATTATCAAAAGAGTAGGCCTTCTCTCTGCCAACACAGAACTGTTTTAATTGAGCTCTAAAACTGCATGCAGAACTATTTCCATAGACAGCCTATTCCACAGCCCAGTGTATCTTATTACCAGGAAGGTTTATCTAATATTGAACCCAAATTTTCACTTTTGTCGCTTGATCTAATTGCTGTTAGCTATATTTGCATACGTCATTCAAAATAAGTCCTCAGAAGTTCCTGGTGCTAACAAGAAAGGAAATGCTTCTAATCCTATTCCAGCCCTGTTCCTCAATTAGCCAAACTGGAAAGCCTCTCCTTAAATTGTCACGATATCCATTATACCACTTTTATAACAAACTGTGAGCACAACAGAGTATTTTTGGAACCGTAAACCTAAACCAAAGCTGCCTTTCAGGAAAAGCTGGATTGTAAATCCCAAACTGTGGTAACGGAGAAGAAACTGGCTTCTGTGTAAGCTGGGTGTGCCTCTGAATGCCCCAAAAGCTCCTGAATGAGGTTTTAAAGTACCCTGGAATATGACAGTGGTAGAGCAACAGCCCCACTTCTCGTGCCCGCTCAGGATCCCTGTGCTGCCCAGAGCTCTGGCAGTTGGGAAAACCCTCACCCCTAAGAGCACCAGCTGGAAGAACCTACTGCAGGTGTAGCTCCAGCGATGCACTGAGCGCGTAGTGGTCCTTCAGAACCCGTGAATACTGGTGGATTACTGATGCTCCGACTTCAAACCACGCATCGCTTAGAGCAGAGTTGACCTAGAGGGCTCCAGGGTGAAAACAATCCTGAAAAAAATGTTTGTTCAGTTCCAGTGTACACATGGATACCTACACAGCAACGGGTGGCTTTTTAAACGGTGGAATTTGCAGTCGCTGAATTTCTTGCTTTGGCTTCTGCATGGGTTATAAGAGCACGTTATTGTAGTAACGTATCCCGTGAGGGACAGTGTAAGGATAAGCTGGCTAATGTGTGTAAAGGCGATTAGAGGCTGACATGAAGTCCTAACAAAATCACATACAGGCACACTCATTAGCTCTTGTCAAATGTACATAATGTCTAGTTTTGATACAGAATTTATACTCGAGCCTACATGACTCACTCTGGCCCCCATCCACAATAGATTTCAACTACTCATTACATTTAATGTTCTAAAACCGACTATTGTACAGGCTCTGGGAAGGTATTTTCTGTGCCAAGAGTATTCTGGGTATTTATATTGAGAACTTCATAAAATCTTTTGTCTGTGCTGAATTAGAGACCCCTACTGAGGCAATGCTTGTTGAGGCAAGCTAAATTACATGATTTGCTTTTATGCTGTGAAATACTTTTATTATCTTAAATGTCATGAGCCTGATGCAGTATCAAGTCACAAGATTTGTAATTTTCTAAAAGCAATCTTTTTCTATATGTTTATTGCAAGAAGGCATTTCTCTTTTCTTCCTATTTGCTTTCTGTCTAATTTCAGAGATGAGTTTTCTAAGACAACTCAAATAAACAGCCTTTCAATCAGTCAAGTGCACTGTCCTGACAGTGAACTTCTCTAGAAATGTATTTTTCTTGTGAATTGAAGAGAATTCATACGGGAGCAGATAGCTGGCTTTCTCTCATTCATTATCTTTAATGTATTGTGCCAAACAGAATTACTGCTAACTGTACTTCTTGGTGGGGTTACAGCTGTATAGTAACAAACTGAAGGGCAAAATTTGCCTTCTGAGATATGCACAACTCTCTTTGGAGAGCAAAGTGGAAATAAATTAAAATGTATTTTAAAAAGAATGTCCCACTTTGCATAACAAACAAGGAATTCCTCATTCTATATCGCTTAGTATTCTATACTGCTACGGGTTGCTTCCTTGCCTTCCCAAGGCAAGGGAAGCAATTTTAGCCCAGATAATTACATTTTGAGGAGAAATGTGATCTGTGAAATGATATAAGCAGTGACTGCATTTGAGTTTTGGTGGTTTTTTTTTTAAACCTGCCTGCACCTGTCCTCTCCATCCTGATCGAATCTGAAACAACCAATTTAGCAAAATTCAAAATTCTGGCTATTTTCCTTTCTCTGAGATTACATCATTTAACTTTCTTGTCAATAAAAATTAACATGAGTATAGTATGTTGGAAAGGATTGTCCTGGTTTCAGCCAGGGTAGAGTT
>NW_010538000.1:440-858 GCF_000687285.1 Phaethon lepturus | reverse complement strand
CCCGCCGCCGAAACTGGACTCGTTAGTCGAGGTAAAAAAAAAAATATACCGGGGAAAAATATATATTTTTTAATATATATATATGAGGAGAAGTAACTGTATTTCAAGGCAGGTCGTAATGGGTCCGATACAACAAGCTCCGCGATGACTAACGCCTAGAAGGAAACTGTACGGGACATTTCGGTGTCCTGTAAATAATACATAGGGACTAGTGATTTGGTCTCAAAGGAAAGGGAGAGGGGAGCGCGTTACGTTTCTAACAAATTGCGGTGATTTGGAGAAAGGGCAGGTTTGCGAATGTTTACAACATAATCGCGACAAAAAAAGAAAAAAAAAGAAGTAAAAGACAAATCAAGTCGTTACAAGGGTGGCCCAAACCTATCGAGGTGGATTCGCAGTATTCAACTCGGTGAGTCCG
>NW_010538000.1:0-413 GCF_000687285.1 Phaethon lepturus | reverse complement strand
TCGGGGAAGGGCTTCCCTCCGTCCGTTTTAATAAGAAACTCCACGCCAGGGACGAAAATAAATAAGGAAAATAAATAAAACTATTTATTGTTTAAATGTTCAGATCTCATTTTCACTTATACGTTATTATTGAATCTCAAATTGGGCGCACACAAAAAACACTGTTATTTAACAACCCTTTTCCTTGGTTCGAGCAGGAAAACTTCAGCGGGTGGGAGGTGAAGGGAGAGCGTTTCTTTCTCAGGTGAGCTGTAACGTAGGGCAATATTTCGCTTTGTTTTTGGTGTTGTTGGGGTTTTTTGTGTGTGTGTGTGTTTTTATTTCCTGAGGGTTTGAACTAAAAATGGAAAATAAATGGGAAAACGTGTGGGGCAAAAGACCCAAAACAACCCACTCCCCCACGAAAAAACTCC
>NW_010537999.1:0-8373 GCF_000687285.1 Phaethon lepturus | reverse complement strand
TGCTGCCCGCGGTCGCCATGCCACGCAGCCGGGCGGACGGGACTGTGCCTGTCGGATTCCGGCGAACCTGTAATGAATGACAGGACGATCTAGCTCCTTATGTAGCTAACTAGGTCACTGTCAGCACTTAATTACTGTTTGTTTCATTTTAGTGCGTGCCTTATGAATAAACCGGCTATTAGGCTGATGCTTCAAGTAACATTATCCAGCACCAAGGTACAAAATGTCTGTATTGGACTCTGATCTTGTGATGCCAGCTTGATAGTAATTACTGTTTTACATTAACGATGTCTTGGCTCTTACAGCTTGGTTCTTCAGCTTACAGCTGAAATAGTTGGAGATCCCCAACGATAAGGTTGTGAAGTTGATACTAGTATTACACCACCGTTTTTGTTGTCTTTATACTGATGGGGGCTCCTCTCCCTTTTGAGGTAGCGGAAGGGCTTGTGAATTAAGACTTCTTTTTTTTCCCCCGATTAATCTGTCTTAATATGCATGCATTTTAATGGTGTTAAATAAAGGTGATTGCCTATTTCTGGCGAAAGTGATAGTTTTTAAATGTACCAAAATTACGTTGATATTTAAGAGTTACGAAGTATCTCTTGTTGCATATTAAAGAGTCAAAGATTAAATATGGGGGAAAGGCAAAACCTCAACTTGTTATTAAAAAAAAAATTCCTTTTATTGATCTCTGTATAGTACTTGTCAATGCAAGTTGAATTTATTTGTATTTGTAAAATAAAACTTGTACTATTATAAACTGCCTATAAAAGTTACCATATGCAATGAATTTCAGCGTGTAAATGTTATGTGTGGAATGAGCATTCTGGCAGACTGCAGATCTAGTAACTGAATTGTCACTATTCGGTAGTGATTGGGTGGTTTTTTGTTTGTTTTATTTGTGTGAGTGTTGGTTGCTTTGCTTAAGTATAACTGTGCTAAGTGAATCTTCTAACAGCGGTATCCTGTGTTGCAGTTGCAAACTTTTTTCTTGAATCTTTAATATTGAATTTTGTGCTTATTGCCTATCTGCCGAACTGCTGCTATCCAGAGAGCAGGCCACAATTGCTCTTGTCAGTGTGCCACTAACTCTGCATTTGCTTTCTGGTGGGTGAAATGTTCGTGCTCATTTCCATTTTCATTTTTGCTTGTGCTGCTCTTGAATTGTGGCAACATTACATTTTTATTAGAGTAACTAGTATCAGGAGCTGAATGCTACTTACATTAAACAGTAAACTGTAAATCCTTACAAAATGAAGTTAGTGTATTTTATTTGTTTGTGTGTATGTGCCTGTGTGTATATATGTTTTTTTAGAAAATGCAGCCTATTAGATGGTCTAGAGAAGACTGTAAATTCACTCTTAAGGCTGCGGACAGTAGTGTGTAAGATAGGTGCAGTCTAAAAATAAACACAAGAATTGCAGGATGAGCATCTGGTAGAGGAGTCAGAAAGCCAGTAGTAAATTTTAATGACATTCATGTCAGCCATTTTTAATAAAAAATGTTAAAAGTGTTGTAGTTAACTGCATATGTTAGGCTAAAGACTTCACTGTTTGCGCAGCTTGCTGTGACAAATGTACGCTTTAACAAGGGGCATTTACTCAGCAAGGTATTAGTCCTACCCCTTCTTAATGAATGATGTTTTAAAATTCTTCATTACATTTTACTGTGTTAGCTTCTTTTAAAGATGTTGCTGCTTTGTATAGACCGTAAATGGCTAGTCAGTACAGTACAGTATTAAATCATAAATTAAAGGTCTTGTGCATGAAATTAAATGCTAAACAGTACAGCAAAGGTGGGAAACCAGATGTACAATATTACAGGCTACTTCTGCACTCTTGTACAGGATTTCCACTACAGTTAGTGGAATTTAACTACCCTGGCAGGCTTGGTTTAGATAATATTTTTTAAAAAAAGCTTCTACGTTGAAAAGAACCAACTTCTTTAGTTGTTTATTTAAATGACTTATGGTACCTCCCTCCTAAATCTCCGAACATGTTGTGCACCTACCTCATTTCAGCCTATTTTTATGGTATTACTACTCAGGAAGTAAAACAGAAGGAAAAATGGGCTACATAAACACTGTTGTAAATACTCAAGTAAACTGATCAAACACTTTTTTAAAATGTTACCTGTAATTACTGTGATTTTCTAATACTTGCTGTTCTTCACCAAGGTCTACCTCTTGGAATCAATTAATTTTATGATCATCTAAACTCTAAATGAAAAACACTTCAAAGTTGAGGGTTTTTCAGTTGTGCAATGAAGCAGGAAAACCCTAAATGCAGCTGAAGGAGAAGTAAAAATAAATACGTAAATGCACTCCCATTTGATTTCAAAACTACAGTGCTTTTGAAATCGTAATTCTTTTGTAGGTCCTGCCTTATGTGTTCTGAACACTTGGGGTTGGCAATACTTCAACAGTAAGTTTAGTAAGATTATCAAATTCATATCCTTTTCTTACAGACGAAAAATAATTCCTGCATTTCTTAACTTGCCATATCTGTAATTCAGATTAGGGCCTTAATGGTGGAAAATGTTTTGAGGTTCTAACAAACATTGGTCTGCAGCACAGAAGTCATGAATGTCCTGACAGAAAGGCAATGCAACTTTTTTAAAAAGAAAAAAGCATATTTGCACTTAGTAAATTACCCATTCCAAGCATTACTTTGTGATTACTTCTGTGTTTGTGTGATCTGGTGGATGGCACACTTCCCCTGCCACTATAGCTGTACACGTTCCCTGAAATAGCACTAGTGTGATTCATGTTTCTGGTTAGATATGTGAAAGTTTGATTGAGGTGCAAAACTGAATGTTAAAAAGGAACCGTGCTCAGAAATACGGAAATGATAAGGTTAAATTTGGCTCAATCTTCAAGGGTTTTTGTAGAGTAAGAATGATGGTTATCACACACGGGTGGGGAAGGGCTAGTTAATTTAAAGCAAAACCAAACCTAGTAACTTCATCATGTTTGTTAGACTTCTAAAGTGGCGAACTACTACTAGTAGGAGAGTTCTCAGTATTGCAGATCTGCCGGCAATATTTGCTTGTCACGTAGCACTGTCTCATCTTTATATTTTTACCAATTCAAATGACAGTCAACGGTAGCTAAAAATACGTAGAAATTTCTCTGAGTAAGCAGTTGCCTTAGTTAACTTTTATATAGGCATAAATGAAAAGGGAAGTAGTTGGTGCAAATGTGAATGTGTGGACAGACAATACATGCGACAATTTATGCATTTCAATACAATACATGCTGTAAAAACTTTTCTGAAAGCTTAAGTAGCAAATGAAAGAAATACTGATTAAATAACATTTAACCTTAACTATCTATTGAAATTGCCCATGCAAAACAAATACTTAAAAGCAATGAAAATACGTGAATACCCACAGATGCAGGAGAAAATTTGTTGTTTAATTACGATTCTCAGTCTATCTGTTAGTCATCTACTTAATATGGATTTGGACTGCTGATAGATGAATGGCATTGCATTGAATGCTGTTGTGTTACCCAGGTAAAAGGGTATTCATATTTATATATATTTTCAGCCTAAATGGAAGGGGGAAAAAAAATATCAGCTGTATTGGTCAAATGCTGGTGGGATACCTAACTTGAAAATTGCACTTAAAACATCAGACTCAAGCTGTTTAACTATTAGTGGTGTCTAACATAACTTTAAAAAAGCTAGTGAGAAACAGTTTTTGAGGTTGTTTGCATATAAAGGGCTATCAAATGTAGGCAAGTATCGGTTCCTGTTGCTTGCAGTAACTTGATAGCATTTGAAGCTCCTGGGGGAGTCTATGACTCTGTTAAACTCCAGATATAAAAATGTTTATTAGGCTGAGTTGCTACTATTTCTGAATTGTGAACCTTAACATAAGATCTCTCTTGCCCAGAATCTTGTTGCAAACAGAGGATAACCGAAGTTGCTTAGGGAAGTGTAGAAGAAATAGGCTGTATATATGCTCCTCTGTCTTCCATCAATTCTTGATCTTGGGGCTTCCAGAGCTACCAGGATCACTACGTTTAAGAGCGACTGATGCACAGAGCTGGGGCAGTGTCTGGTTCTGCGCTAAGATGTACATAATACTGTTTGGAGAAGTGAACATAGTCCTCTAAACCCTTACAAAGAGGCAAAAGTACAGCCTGCGGATATTTGGGGTAGCAGTGTTAAAACGTTACGCAAACTAGTCTGCTTGGCCTTGTCCTTATCGAGCTTGTGTGCAGAGTGGGGAAGCTGCAGGCCGGGAAAAAGTCTCTTCCCAAGTCTTAATTCCCAAGACTCCCTTGCATGTGTTGGAGAACAGAAGCTTCCTGCTGAAGAAGGTGGAAGGGAGATGAAAGAAAATGTGGGCTCAAGCAAGGGAATGAGGAAAACCTGATAATTTTGTGTGGGGCAACCCCCTCTCTAGGGGGCTTTCAGCAGTGTCACAGGCGACTTCTTCAGATACGTATCTCCTCAGCTGCAGTTACTGTACAGTTTGTTTCCATCTTTTGCTGATTCAGGAATATTTAGTACTGTGGCTATTCACGCTTGATTTGTAATCTTAAATCTTTCTTTATTGTTGTTAAGTATTTTATTTAGGTTTCTTGAACACAAACTTCCAGTGACTGAAGTCACACGCTGCACCAAGGACTGCTTACAGTGAGTTCCCCAGCGTAAATAGCAGTGCCCTGAGCTTACAGTACGGTCTGTTGGAATGAAACTTCTTCCTGTCTCATTTCATCCTTCATCAAATTACTCTAGTGTTAGTTTACAAAGTCGAAATAGATTTATTTATTTTTTTAATGCTACAAGTTTAGCTAGATTTATAAGACAATTAAAGTAAAGTAAGCCTGTCTCTGAATGAAACCCTTAGAATATTGTTTTTGATCTGTTACCTCTATTTTAATGTCTGGGCTCATTCTTCACTTTGCTTTTGGAAAATGAAATAATGTCATAGTTTTTCCTTCAAGAAGTTGCCAAGCTATTACAGAGCCCCCATGGCGTTCCTTTGGAATTAGTTGTGCTTAGCACTTATGAAAATTGTTGTGTTCCCTAATCCAGGTGTTTGTGTCATGTTTGCAGTACTATACAGAAATTATAGTATGTATTTGATAGTGCGAGTTTCCCCATGTTGTTTAAGTATTGTGCTAAGGAATCCTCTCCCTTTTGCCAAAATACACTAATTAAGCTTTCAAAGATGTTTTCAAAATTTTTTTTTTTTTTAAATTTGGGTAACTAGCTGCAGCCAAGTTCATATCAGGATCAATTTACTTATTTATAGAAGAAAATAGATAGACATTCCATTTATTTTTTTTTTCATCTGCCAAAGAATTCTTGAATTTAAATAAAAGTCTAATAGTTTTTGTCTGCAGCTGAACTATACATTAAAATTATGTATAATTAGATACAAATATTAACATAAACATATAAAAATTAAGGTTGAAAAATTCAGTGCTCATTATATAGGAGTTTTCCATCTGTGTGACATCATGCATGTGTATTATGATAGTCCTTGATTATATGATCACTTTCTTAATGCATGATCCTACAGTTTGAGATGGATACTGCTCACTGAATTAAAAAAAAGGAAAGAGAGGTTATGCCTCTGTATCTGCATGATGTTTAAATGTTTATCTGAATACAGATTTTTTTTTTTCTTCCCTACAGACTTTTCTAGTAATCATTAGGAGAGTATCTGAACACTCATACTACTGAGTTCCCAAAATTCTGAGCTAGTAGCATTATCATCACTGTAATGCTGAGAAAGCCAAGGCATAGAGGAATTTAGTACAAGAATGGCTGCTAATATGGGGTGTTCTTCATTTAATCAAAGCAGAGTTTCAATGGATATAATTTACAAGTTACTTGAGAGTAGAGATAGTTCAGCGATAGGAGTGCTAGCCGTAGCTTTAGAGCCACGTTAAATTCAGCCATAGGCTTTTTTGTGAACTTGGGTGTACGTGCTGTGGTCCTGTCAGCATTATTAGGGCTTTCCTAGTGCAAGATTATTGTGATGCTGTGTTCTTTGAAACGTTTACAGTGCTCAGAAGCTGCAATCAAGAAGGCTGTATACATACTGTAGATAAATAACTGCTTGGTATTTCTGCGTTTAGTCTCCAGAGGCTTGAATTTGGAACTCAGAAAAGGAGAAATAGCTTGTTAGAGGCCACCAATTCGATGCAAGAAAAGCATGCTGCTCTGTGTAAACCCCTGATAAAGCCAGGAATAGAAACGGGGTGTCCCCCATAGGATGCACTCGCTGCGCGGAGCCTCCCAGCACCGCCCGTCCCTCCGCGCCCGCCGAGGCCCTGTGCTGACCGGGGTGCCAGAAGAGGGAGCACGGAGCGCGGTGGAGCCCCCGCTGCTGCCTCAGGTAGGAGTAACTGCTAGGACCAACCTGCAAGCATTGCTGATGCCACAGAATTTTCAGAAAACCCAGCTTCCAACTCTGTATATATTTATATTTTTTTTTTTTAATGATCATTTTTTTGCTGCGCATGTGCAGCTTGAGATTCAAAAGCTTATTGCTTTATCATGATGTTCAATAGGAAAATTGCCCAAAAGGCATATCTCTGATTCAAAGTCTGCTCGCCCACTAAATTTCAAATTCTCTCTTCAAAGCAAAGGCCCTTTCAAGTCCATTAAGAGGTCGCCTTCTGTACTTGAGTAAAAATGGGTGGTTTTTTCACCCCTAGTTTCATACTTGCGTTCTTGTTGAAAACTTCTATTGAAAACATCAGCTTGAGGCAGATACCTGGCCTGGAAAACTTCATCTCAAGTATTTTTAAGTTCAGAAAAAACAGTATATCTTCAGTTTTTTCTTCTTATAAAGCATCTTGGAACCTGAAGTTCTATTGAAATTCAATCCTGAAAACATAGCCTTGTAGCTATTAGGCTCTATTTGCATTTATAGTCACTCTATGCAATGTGATTGCAAAATACCTGTACACTGGGCTCAAATACAGAGTGTCAGCTCATTCCAACATAATGCTAATTACTCAGAATAACACTGCCCTATGCAGAGTCAGTGTATGAAAGGAGGGTAGCAAGTCCTGTACTTGTAATCCAAGTAGTAAAAGTAGTCCTTACTGTAGTGATTTTTGTGCTGGCTTCCTGAAATGGGTTTAGGGCTCCTGAGTACCTGACGGAATTGTGTTGTGCTAGGTACACTAACTGGACCTTTGGCAAGTGTTGGATGTGTATCCCTTTGCTAGGCAGAGCTGTGGTCACCCTGATCAATCCTAACTGTTGTTACCGGATCACAGTCCAAGACTGGAACAGTTTCGTCAACTAGCTGCGTGTCCTGGGAGCATTCCCAAAGGATTACTTAGTTTGCTAATCTCTGCTCAAGGGCTTCTGGTGGTTTCATTGCTAACAAAGGCTTAGCCTAGTAAGCACTGCCTGCTATTTCTTTTTCCGTTTGTTTGTTTATTTGATTAATTTTTAAGAAAGGACTGCCTGATGAATGGCTAGTAAGGATAATGTTAAGAGCTCTTTTGTCCTCATTGTGGTACTACCAACTTCAGTTAGGTGTGAGAATGATAGAAGAGCTTTACACAGCTGTTTGCTTTACTTGTCCTTACCCTGTCCCCATCCCATCCTCACAAAATGTTTGGGACATGTCTTCTAGCAATATAATTAAAACACAGGGGGCTACTCCATGGTCACATGACTCTAATAAGGGGTCGGGGGGAGACCACAAAAAACCTCCAAAAAAAAAAACAAACCCCTATGGTTGAGGGAGACGGGAGGCTTTCCAGTTCCTTTTATATGATCTTCATAAGCATGGTTACAGTAGAACTGAGAATTTTACGGCTTAGAGTTAATAATACTGTTCTGTAAAGAAATTCTTCATTAAAAGTCCACTAGGTATTTGGATGTTATACTGAACATTTGTTATAGTGGAGGGTCAGCAAAACTCTGCTTTTCGGTTCTGTTACAGTCCCGGGAGAGATGCAGAAAGGAAAAATTGGGTTTTGTTTGTTCTTGCTGGTTTCAATGGCAAGTTGCAGTTCCTGAGTATAGTGTCAGTGGGGCTGACTTCTGCATGCCTGCAAATGGTTCAGTGCCAGCTGGAGAGAAACAGGCACTTTTCAAACAAATCATTAAAGCAGCTTCGGTGTTCTTCAGCATCTTTTCATGGAAAGTGAGGGGATATGATGTTTGCAAATTTTTGAAGGAAAAATTGGCAGGAGTTTAGATGGTCTTTTAGGTGGTCCAACAGATCTTCCCCTGCCTTGGTAGATGACAAAACTCCACCACAAACGATATGCTCTGCAGTCACTGGCCTTTTAAAAAGCTGTTGTGCACACTTCAAGACTGCAGTTCTCCAGGTGTCTTGAAAATGAGTTGTCCTGCCTGATGAATGTTCATGATGTTCATGGCC
>NW_010537998.1:0-3377 GCF_000687285.1 Phaethon lepturus | reverse complement strand
GACAGGAGTAGCTACACCCCAACAGCAAGCCACAACGCACGGACATTCATAACACGACCTTCACTGTCATCTACAAACTTTCTCACTAATACATAAGAGTCAGATGTATTATGGACCTCTTCCTCAAAAGCAGGGGCATGACTGAACTCATCCGAGTTTGTCAAACCACACTCTTCGGAAGTCTTAGACTCTGTTTTCACATTAATAGTTCTGTGCCATAAATACCTTGATTTCTTGCACACCCTGCAAACAGCAACTTTAACTTCACATTTCGCTCTCTGTGCCGACTAGACCAAAACCAGCTTTGCCTGGATGACTTTGGTCTCCATCCAGCCCAAGCACTTGTCAGAGCCCAGACCCAGGCCACTTCCAAGGGCAGAAGCAGAGACACCACAGCCTGCAAGAGATACAGCTGAACACCATAAAATCACCAATAAATTCATACAGATCTCTGAAATACAGACTACAAAAGCTAAAACGAAAGTCTTGCGGTTTCCAGCATAAATAACCATTCGATAGATTCAAGATGAAAAAAATAAAATCACTAAGATTGTAGGAAGCAATCTTAATCTAAAATGCACTAGTGACTCAGTGAGCAACAGGGGCCTCAAAAGTGACAGATCACTGGCAAGAATAGAAGAATGAAAATATGAAGCCTAATTGCACTCATTACAAAGCTTTTGTAACTTCCCTTTTATGAAGTATTGCTCATCTAACAAGGAGAACTGGCAGCTTCAGCTGTACTGTGCATGTCATACTAAAAAACCAACCCAGCCTCCTAAGGGGCTTCTGTAAAGCCTCGTGGGCAAAACAAGAGGAGATGGCAACCACACCGCCAAGATGAACATGGAAATCCACACCAGCTGAAAAACAAATCACCTTAATTTATGTCACTTGCTCAAATACTCCAACTACACATCCCGCATTTTTGTCATTTTACTGCGGTTGCCCAGAATGATTTAGAGCCACTAAACCCTGAAAGAAGTACACCGTTGCACTGCAAAACACTCATTGTTTTTGTTGGTCCACTTGCTCAGCACTCGACACCCCTGCTTAAGGGTAATTTTTGTTTTAAAATAAGAAGCCAGTCCTGTGCTGCAGCAGGTTTTTTTCCTGCCTTAAGGAGTTCAGTACATTTAGCTCTGAGCAGGGAAAAACTAAGCAGGTTGTAACCTGGTTCACTACTGAAGTACCACTGCACCTGAAAAAAGAGAAAAGCCAAACCAGATATTTGGTATCAGCTGGAAAGGGCGAGAAGCATCTTTTGCTGTCTGCAGCATGAGGCAGCGCAGAGAAGTGGGAGTACTGCAACTGCTGAGGAGTTACCCCCACACACCCCTTTTTTTAAACACCACTCATCTAGATGAGGCGAGGTCTGGCTGCACCCGTACCCAGCGCTGCCGGGGCCAGCATGTCATGCACAATGGTTACGGAAGCGACTGCTTCCTGGCCCCGAGCGCGGCGTCGGGGAAGCTGCACGTTCATTAATGATCATTTTGATGAGCGAATTATTTAGGTGACTTCGTTAGGTAGAGGCTAACGACACACATCCTGAAGGTGTACATTCTCAGAGCTTTTCCCCTATGAAATGTCCAAGGGTTCATTGTTCCACTGGAAGCCCCAAGAAACAGCCAACAAAGACAGGAAATTATGCTGCTTTTTTGAGCAGTGAAAAATGACTATGTTGACTTGCCACATAGCTACATATGTAAGAGTTTTCGGTCTATACAAAGCACCCCTTAATTCCAACGTACTCAAAATTATCTCCTTCTAAGACCAGTAATCAAAGTTAGTATCGTATTTTTTGTGGAAGACTGAAATGTTAGTTTGCCAGCACCAAATCATACTCGGAAAGCTCTCCGATCCCACTGTCAGAGGAGTTTTAGAACACAAGTCTGCCTGACTAAATTGCACCTGCTCACTGTATGCAACTACTATTATGTATTTCTGCAGTAACTACTCTCAGTCTGATTTAAACTTCTTGCCAACACACTTAAGATACAGCCAGCAAGTTGCTTTTGGGGCAACCATAGTTTTTTCATGACTGATGCCACCCCATTCTGCATATAAAGGCTTTTCCTCAAACGTTATACAACTGTTCATCCTATTTACACAAGTGATACGCTTCATCAGACAAAAGAAATCTGATAAGGTTTGCTGTACTTCTAAAGAATGTAAAGTCTATTTAAACAAGTAGCACCTGATTTGCAATATTCCTGTAACGCAACTGAGCAACATTGCTATCAGGTAAAACTAGTGCTAACCCATGGCGATACTTTTCCTCATCTCCCATTTGATTAACAAGTGACCTAAACCAGCAAGTTCCAGGAGCTCACCGTGAGTTACCATGCGCTCCTCAGCATCAAAACAAGGGCGTCTATAAATGACTTGTATGTTTAGAGGTCAAAGCAGCACATTTACCTGCCATTTTTTGCATCTGAGTTATCAATATAAACATACTTTGCACCACTTATATGACAATGAGCCTATGAGTCACATAGGGCTGGGTCAGTCCACATCCTCCTAACTCTTCACCTTTCTCTTAAATGCAAATTAGCATTGAAAGGCAGCATGTTCATGAACCTTAGCCTACACATAAACATAAGGATTCCCCTCTAATACCCATGTAGCAGTGTCACTGGTTAGACAGACAGGCCCCTCATGGCCTTGTTTAACAGCTCCTCTCCCGTTCATACAGTGACAGTGGTGAACTGGAGCCTGACGCTTTATGTCATCCCCTTTCTTAAAGGCTTTTTAGCAGGGCCTGTAGCGATAAGACAAGGGGTAATGGTTTTAAACTGAAAGAAGGAAGATTTAGACTAGATCTAAGGAGGAAATTTTTCCCAAGCAGGGTGGTGAAACCCTGGCCCAGCTTGCCCAGAGTGGTGGTCAATGCTCCATCCCTGGAAACATCCCAGGTCAGGCTGGACGGGGCTCTGAGCAACCTGCTCAAGTTGAAGATGTCCCTGCTCACTGCAGGGAGGTCGGACTAGATGGCCTGGAAAGATTCCTTCCAACCCAAACTATTCTATGATTCTATAATTCTATGACTAATCCACCCGTTAACATTTTATGGGCACATGGTGCTGTTCTGAAACTTTATTTAGAAAACACTTCCCAGGTTCAGCTGGCATATCTGAGCAGTAAGCAGCTTACATTTTAGTACTGATTTTTGAAAAAAAGCCTTCAAAAACTCCGTGCATTTTGAAGAATTAGCTACCTTACGCAGCTGTCAACCAGTGGCGGTAACGAGTATCTCACCAGCGGCCACCTCCACAGAGCTGCTGGGAGCGACACACCGCGTCCGAAAGGAGACTAGATCCCCGGTCCTCCAAAGCCCCAGACCACCACGTTCAAGTTCGGAGGGCGAGGGCCCC